>NC_050527.1:3506935-3510831 GCF_002922805.2 Oryzias melastigma
CTTATCTTCCAAAAAGTCTGATATCTGCACCCAGCTTAAGCTTTCTTTGCACACTAGATTTAGTGCAGTAAAATGTGGTACATTTTTAATTAGTTGTTAAAGTTGAAGCTTAAAACTGGATGCCAACTTCAGTCTTGTCTGACCTGAAAAACACAAAAGTATACATTTATACAAAACTTATACAAAATAACTGAAATAAAAAATGTAAATCCAACTTTATTAGCAGTAACATTATAACATCGTAGAGTTGGTTGACTCATTATGTATCCCGTAAACACACCCAATGTTTGGTGTTTGGGAACAATTTTCATTGTAACATTCAAATTTTCTCATTTTATTTATTACATATAAACATGAAGCTATTTTATGTAGTGAAATGTATCAACCCTTTTACACCACAGCTTTACCACCAGTGTTGACACTATTTCGACTTTTCAAACATTTACGCAATAAATGTAATTCCAGTGTATTCGGAAGTGGAGAAAAGCTGCCAGTAGTACTGCATGCAGAACTATACAGCAGTAAAATGTGTACTCAATAAGCATTAATCAGCTGATTTGGATGCAGAGAAAATGGCTTTAAAGTGTTGCATAACAGTGCAAAGCTGCATCAGAATCGGTTGATTCACAAGGATCGTGAATTTATGGTATGCCAAAGAGGGCTTTTTTTTCTTACGCCGACAGCTCCAGCGTTAAAGGTTTAAATTCATGTATGGCTGCCACAAACGATTATTTTAATTATTTATTCGACTAATCACCGATTATTTTTTCTGATTAGTTGACTTATAGGGTCATGCACAAAGTGTATGTAACTGGCTAAAATACTATTTAAATGCCTAATAGGCCTAAGAAACTGAAGAAAGCATCGGTTAGCCAAAACATGTATCTGACATATTAGCTAAATTCCAAAACAGCCTTGAAACTTAGAAAAAAATCATAATTGGCCCAAACATTTAGCATGTTGGAGAAAGATTAGCTAAACTCCAAATTAGTCTTAAAAACAAAAACAAAAAATCCTAAATTAGCCAAAACAGCTAGCATGTAGCTTAAATATTAGCTAAACTCCAAAATAGCCTAAAAAAACCTTAATAAATGCCAAAGAGTCTATAAAGCTAGAAGAATGCCATTAAAACTTTCAACTTTACTACACTATGACTCCATATCTCATAAAGTAACGACTAATCGACTATTCTAATAGTCGATTAGTCGTCGACTAATCGTGACAGCCCTGAATCCATGAATTCCTGGTTTTGTCTGTTAAATTAAATTTTCTGTTGTCTTTGAAACATCTGTTCCTTTCTGTGTAGAGAATCTTCCTGAAGACATTTCTTTTTTGTTAGCTTCACAGGATTGGAGGTTTCAATTCAGCGGTTGGAGCAGCCACCTGAAGAAGGCATCAAATGTAGTAAAGAAACATGACCTGGGTGAACATCTTGACATGTGTGACATGAGTGAGTCATCGACTGATGCGGTGGAGAGAATCCAGTAGTTTTAAATTAAAATGTAAGAAAAATGAAAAAAAAAATATGAGTTATGTGCTTTTTTCTTTATGGGTCGGCAGCCCAGGGGTATGAGACCACTGATCTAGACTGTGGCAAAAACAGTTTTTATTTTCTTTATCCAGTCAGTTTATACCTAAATGTTTTCCACTCAGAAGAGAATTTAAAAAGAAATTCTTACATGAGTAATCGTTTTCAAGTAATTTTTACTTTCAAATTAAATGTAATTAGGTATTTATCTTTAAACAGAAATAAAACGATTAAAAAAAATACTAAAGAAATAACTTTTGATGCATTTGCTCTTCCCTGTTAATTAAATATGCCATTGAACCACTGAGTTAACAAGAACTTTATTTTCTTTTTATAAGAAAGTCCCTGTGTGTGAATATGTAATGAAGCTTCTGTAGACTCGCACATGGAGAACAGTTTATAAATATGCATCATTTCAATATGGAAGACTTTCTGTTTGTGATTTTTTTTTCCAGGAAAAAAAGGGCAGTGCATCAAACTGTTGCTGCAGCAGCATGACTGATTGAGGGACACCTTTGAAGTTCTCTGAGAAAAACAAAGAAAATCTTGTGATTCGGATGTACGTTCAGCCTTTCCCTGAGGCAGCATCAGTAGGAGGTAACACGGCGAGCTGGAAACAGAAAAAACACACACTGACCACGAGAAAAATATAGAAATATTTTTGCAATCACAGAAATATAATTGATGATTTTTAACTTTGTATAAGTGGTGAAGGTAGAAGATAAAAAGCAGTTGGTTTGTCTTTTACCTTTATCTTTTATCTTTTCACCAAGCCCAATTGACGGCTTTTTATCCTCTACTTTGATAGAATTCTTGTATATGTGACTGTATCTGTTATGAAAAGTAAAAACTAAAGTATTAGTTCTGGTTCGTCATCCATCCACCAAATCCACTTAATCCCCTTTGGGGTCCAAGGGTTGCTGGAGCCAATCCCAGTGAACCTAAGCAGTGTATTTTTGGACTGTGGGAGGAAGCCGGAGTGCCTGGAGCAAGTCCTTCCAGAACATTCAAGGTCCACACAGAAAAGTCTTGGCCGGGATTCGAACCTTCACACCCTAGCTGGCGGAATGGCAAACAAAAGTCTTTGTATGATGTCAAAAATTAAAGAAATCAAAAGATAAAATCTCAAATTTTGTTTTTTCATTAGTGGACAACAGGTTTTAGTGGTTTTCTGCCACAGGAAAAACTGCTGAGAACATTTCATTGTGATGAAAAAACAAATCTTTTTCCGAACCAAATATTGAATAGCTAATGAGTTACACCGGGCTCACACTGCACCTAGTCTGGCTCAGATACGGACACATTTTTCAAAATAAAACGTATTTTCTGCTGTACTCGCACTTTTCACCGTATTGTGAAATGAAGGTATAAGGGTTTGTCTACTAGTACTTCCTACATAAATGACGGGTTATTCTGTGAACCTATGTGAGTTTGGAGTCTGTGGCTGCAGCAGAACCACACCCAATGTGAGTCATCTGCTGTAGCTAGACCGCTCCGGCGTCCACACCGCAACTGGACCGGATCCACTGTGACTCCAACCATAACACATGTTTAACGTCCTAGCTAGATTTTCAATGAGTGCTTCAAAATGTCTTTTTTAGCGGGAATCAAGTGTGTTTGTGGAGTTTCCTGGTTGCCTCACCTCTGACTGCCTACGTAAGACCTAAGTGGGATCGCCCACTAAGTAGTCCTATACACCTGTACGGGGTTGACATGTGTGAGTGCAGTAGGGTTTTTAAGTTGTTCAGACCTGTGGAGGGTCACATCTTCAGGTGTGCACAGGTGTGCCTTGCAGTTCCCTTGCATCTCGATGTACGGATCGTACCATTGTGCAGGTGATAACGTCAGTGCCCGTAGGTTCCACCCACACACATTGCAGTGTGATTGTCTAGTATCCTAAATTCCAAATGTCAGGAGTACACACTTTAACACATGGAACAACACTCACGAGAGTCTAGTGGTCCAGGATTTAAGGTGGAACTGAAAAGAGGAAAATTCTAAACAACACACATGCATCTCACCTACTCTTACTTACACGTGCCTGTTACATATGCGCTCACTACGACCTGTGGCTTGCAGTACTATAGAAAAATGTGCACAAATATGTTTGCTCCACGTGCACGTACCGAGAGATCTACAACCTTGTTATATAGGGGAGACCAGCACAGGTTTATCTATTTTTGCCCGCAGTCAGCCTGTATCTACCCCTGAGGGCAGTTGTGACTAAAGCTGTAGGTAGAGCTCTCTGCATAAACTAACAAAGAAATTATAGACAATCATATTTATAATGGGTCCTGTTTTCTTTTTTGGGATGATGACAATTTTTTAAATTTTTCTTCCTTACCTCACAAAAACAAATTCACCACTT
>NC_050527.1:3511120-3518401 GCF_002922805.2 Oryzias melastigma
TGAGGGCAGTTGTGACTAAAGCTGTAGGTAGAGCTCTCTGCATAAACTAACAAAGAAATTATAGACAATCATATTTATAATGGGTCCTGTTTTCTTTTTTGGGATGATGACATATTTTTTACATTTTTCTTCCTTACCTCACAAAAACAAATTCACCACTTTCACTTCCAATCTGGAAAATTGGAGAGAATTAAAGAAAAAAATTACATATGAAACTTATCCAAATTATACTTGAGGAATATTTGTTTCAGTCCTTTACCAGGGGCAGACATTCACCTTCAGTTATATCAATGACACTCAGGTTAATGCTACACCGACAATCAAGCGACACATTTACTGTCTTGAGATGGGTTCGATAGAGCCCAGGTGTCACACCGGCTCAGAACACGTGCTGTGATTTACAGGCTGCTGTCCAACTTGAAGGACCTTCAGCACTTTTGTCTTGAGGAATCAACCAAATTCACGGTGGTCACTACAAGTGTCAAACCATTAGAGACACATCAGAAGAGACTCGCAGCTGCTGGGGCTCCAGGAAGGGAGCCTATAAAGCAATGACCTTGAAGTGTTTGTTTCAACATAGATGATTTACAACGAGGGCGTCTGTACATGCAGCTCACATAACTGAACAATTTTGTTGTTATCATTAATTAAAATTTTGTGCAAAAATAAATAAATAAATAAAAGTTTTAAGGAAAGTAAAATAAATAGCATACCATAGCATAGCTTAACTTAATAAATAAAATAACAAAATAAATAAAAAAATAAATAACATTGAATAAATAAAATAACGAAATAAATAGAATAATATAATACAAAATGAATAAACAAAATAACAAAATTAAATAAATAAATATCTAAAATAACTAAATAAATAAACCAAAATAACATAAAATAAATACATAATACAAAATATCATTAAATAAATAAAAAAACAAAATAAATAACACAACATAGCATAACTTAATAAATAAAATAACATGAAATAAATAAAATAACAATAAATAAGTAAAATTGAATAAATAAATAAAATAACAAAATAAATACATAAATAACAATAATATATAAAATTGAATAAACAAATAAAATAACATCAAATAAACAAATAAATAAATAAAATAACAAAACAAATAAATAAATAACTGAAATAACATTAAATAAATATGAATAAAAAATAGCATAAAATAGATAAATAAAATAAATGAAATGACATCAAATAAATAAAATAACACAAAATAAATATATAAATAACTAACAATAAATAAATAAATAAAATAACATTAAATAAATAAAAAGTAGGAATCCAGGCACAGAAAAAAGTATAAAGAAAGAACAGTAGCTCCTTCTGAAATACCTTTGTTGAACTCAATTGTCATTCCCTATAATGAATAGTAATAGATGTAAGTACTGTGCATAACAAAAAATTGTTTTTTTTTTAGTATGTATATATTTTACAAGTTTTTTTTAAGACCTAAAACTTTTGTTTTAGGAGAGTTAGTAAACCATTAATTACATTTTTTTTTTACTTTCTCTGAAATTATTATATACAAAACACATCATTCATTTCATGCTGCTAAACACATCCACATAGATTGAATACAACAAAAATAATCTCAAGCAAGAAGATAAAGATGAAGGTTAGTTCTGGCAATGTAAAAACTAGAGCAAGTTGATAAAATGTACTCTTAACGGGCTTCAGTTCCAAACTTTAATCAGAGATAAAAACGTCTGTCAGAAGCAACACAAGAAGCAGCAAAGCTGATGACCTCTGCAGGCTTCACCAGGCCGGCCTTATATCTGCTTTCACAAGAGCAACCAATTGAAACTGTGAAGACAGTGAAACCTTCTATGCAAACCATTCCAAAGCCACAATGTAAAAATAGTGACTTAAATTTTTCTTTTCTGTGATTATTTTAGCTTAAAATGTTTTTTTGTCTGTTGATTGAACTGTTATTGACTTTATATTATTGTTAGTACAAACAGTAGCTTATGTGATCAGTCATGTTGGGGACCAGAAATGACAGACAGTACAGTGGTTGTTCTGAGCGCCATGAAAAACAGAAAACACATCAAAAACATGGAAGAGCTTTGGTGCATTGAACTGTAAAAACAGATTCAGCAAGAAATCTGTGTTTTCTTTCACAATCTTCAGAAAAGTGAAGGGCTTGATGGATTACTGCAATTCACAGACCTAACTGGTAGTAGCAGGAGTTTTCAGCTCCATATTTTATATTTTTGAGGAATTATTTAACAGTATTTTTTTTTAAATGATAACATTTGATGTGCTATTTAGTGACTGACATTTGTTGTTAGTGCTGAGATCAATTTTGCTTCACGTGAGCGATTCTAACCATGTCCTTCCATGCATGAGCTGTCAAAACTGTTCAGTTTGAAGCCCTCAAGGGGTTTGAAGGAGGCTCATTCATTCTGAGTTTGACCTGCCCAACCCAGATGTCTTTACACTATGTGACAGCTGACACACGTATGGATGGAGAAGTCACATTGGCGCACTGCTTTTGTTCAAATCTAAAACGCTGTGTCAAAACTTCCACGTAAAAGGTGTTTCCATCTGCACTAATGTCCATCAACTTTAAAAATGTGTAATCACGCTGTTTTTTTGTTGAGTTATTTCCAAATATATATTTATTCGCCACTTGTGACCACCTTGCTCCGCGTGATACTATGCTGGAATGATGAACGACCCGTCGTGGATGAAGTACACAGCAATGACCTCCAGACGATCTAGAGCACGCTCAGGTGGGGGCCGGCCAATTTATCATTCAATTGTCAAAGGATTTTATCAAGTCTTTTCTCCTGTGTCTTTTGATTTATTTTACAATTTATAAAAATCACTCTGAGTCAGCATTTGACAAGTTTCACTGCGGCAACAAGCCTAACAGGAGCATTGGAAGGATTGAACAAAAGCTGGGTGAGGTGCTTAAAAAAACAATTAGTTATTTGGATTCAAGATGTTTCAACCCTATCGGACCACCCCCCTCTGTCCTCTTTGTGCTCACAAGAGTGAAGTGCGTGGGTTTGGGCAGCATAGTGTAGGAGGCGCAAACCCTGCTGAGTCCCCGTGGGCTAAAACACTCATCAACGCATGTAGAGCTCTTCACGATCTTGAACTGAATATACATGCTCCCCCATTACACCAATGGGTCTACAGTGATGGAAAAGTTGTCTCAGCACTCCACTTGTTTATTTCTGTCTAGCACGCTAATTGTTAATCATTTTCTGCTTAATTGTGGTGGTGGACTCAACCTTTCAATCTGCAGTGACAGACCTCTCCAGGCTTACAGCAGCGCTAATGTGATGTTCAGGCTCGCGCGGTTTTGTTTTGCAGCAGCAGCCTGTCACCCATCAGAGACAGAGCACAGCGTGAAGGCAGCCCTTGAGGGACTTTACCAGGCCGGCCTCTTGGAGGCGTAATGTGTAAGCCGCTTCTCCCTGGAGGCAGGGAGCCTGGTTCTCTTCCTGGCCCAGCTCTTGCATCTCTCTCTGGGAGCTTGGCAGTGCAGATGAGGGGGTGGCAGTGATTGATGATGCCCACTCCATTTAACACACTGTGGAAACCTAGCAGCAGATGGGCATCTACAGATGTATGTTTTGCAGCAACACACCCAGGTTTTACAGGAGTCATGATGCAAAAAGCATAATATTATTAAGACAAAAAAACACATTTTCCTTTATTAGACATACAATTGAATTGTATTTTTCCTAAAAATATTGGGTAAATTACAATTTGCTGTGAAATAGTTTCAAGTCACCAAACATGGAGGGTTATATCCCAAATCCAGCATCCTTAGACTGTATGCTATAGCTTCAAGAAAGAGGGACGAAGGTCAGTGAGAGTGAGAGCCGCAATCCAGGATGAAACATCCAAGATCCATGAAAGAAAGCATCAAGCACAAGGCCCCAACCGATGATGTGCTCAATGAATGCCTCAGGCAACAGAGGAGGCCGTGCTGGAGGAGAGACCCTCATGGGAGGACGAGGTACTGCATGGGATGTACCACCGGACCATAACTGAAGTTCCTGATTTCAAGAAGTCCTACCAATGGCGAGACAGAACTGGCCTACAGTATAGTGTGATCTAAAACATATGAAACTGCATCATGCTTTTTTAGTGTAATATTTTAAAAAGAAAATGGGAAAAAATCCAAAACAATTCAAGCAAAACCAATTCAACTTTGAATGTTTCAACTACAGGAAAGGTGCTATATAAAAAAAATTAATTTGAATTTGAATTTGAACTACAGTATAAAGAATTTAGAACAATTTGGCAACTTCTTAATAGAGTAGAACTGTCAAATTATTGCATTAATTGTGATTAAGAAAGTACAGACAAATTACTGCATTTTTTTTGTTGTTTGTTTTTTCACTAATCTCACTTTTAATCAATAACTATTATCTATTTTGTATAATTTCTATGACCCTATATCCTTACATTGATGTGTGATTTCTCCCATGACAAAGGTGGACAAGATTTCATGTCTGCCACGGACATCAGTGAAGATAAAAAACCCTTGAAAAAAAAGTTCTTGTGGGGTCCAGATGACCACACTTTGTTAACATACCTCGAATACCCAAAGGTTAAGATTATATATTATGGATAATGCCCAACAAGGTGTGCATTAACAGACATTAATGGAATCGGAAGATGGCTAGTTCTGATAATATGTATTGCATCTCATGAGGCATTACTCCACTTATACCATGGTAATCCATCCATCCATCTTCCTCCGCTTCATCCGGGACCGGGTCGCGGGGGCAGCAGTCTAAGCAAAGATGCCCAGACTTCTCTCTCCCCGGTCACTTCCTCCAGCTCCTCTGGGGGTACCCCGAGGCGTTTCCAGGCCAGCCGAGAAATATAGCCTCACCAGCGTGTCCTGGGTCTTCCCCGGGGCCTCCGCCCAGTGGGACATGCCCGGAACACCTCTCCAGGGAGGCGTCCAGGAGGCATCCGGACCAGATGCCCGAACCACCTCAACTGGCTCCTCTCGATGCGGAGGAGAAGCCTCCTAAATTAAGTTATTACAGATCAGAATTAATCGCACATCAGCACTAATCAAAAACACACCATGAAATGTTTGCATGATTCTACGTGTTTGGCAACCTTTGTGTATTTATCAAGATGACAGTGGTACAAAAAACAATATTATCCTACAGGTTACCCCCTCTGATCTCTGCTGAAATTTGACATCTGAATTTCCTCATTTTCAGTTCAATCCGACATAATCTTCTTATCAAGTTTACAAGAGTGCAGATGTGAGCAACTTACACATTCTGAGGTTATTTCCATGCAAAGTGGAGAAGAGGGTAGGAGGAAGTTATTTGTCGGTCTGGTGAAGTGGGAGGAAGTTCCATTTAATTGGATTTTGATGTGCCCCGTTGTCATGGCGCCCAGATCCCCTTCCTTACACATGAACTTATGTGCGCATGTATGTATGCGTCTGCGTATGTAAGAAAGAGTAAGAGCAAGTAAGAGGGCACTTGAAAGAGATGATATAAAGACAGGCATACTGGATGTAGGACAAAAAAGAGAAAGGCTAATCTGCCATGGAATTGAGCTTCTGACAAAAGCTTTTAAGATGAAGTTATGTGTGGTATTAAAGTATAAAATAAATGTTCTTGGCCGTTTGTCACAACAGGCTCTGGCTACAGCTGGTTAAGTGGCCACAGATGCCTTCACCAGCAGAAAGTGAAGTCACAGCCAAGAGATTTAGTGCATGTGTAATGAAGGAACACAAAGTCCATCTGCATCTCAGCCTGTTTTTGAGGCTTTGAAGTGGCATGTGCTTTTTCTCCACTGATCTTAAAAGACGACCACAACAAATCTCCGACTACAAAACCCTTTGTTCGAGTTGTATGTAAAGCAAAACAATTCAGACAACATTTTTTTAAGCCACCGGAAAAAAAGCAAAGATGTGAGAAATTCAAAGCAAAATGTTGGTGGTGTTGTGATTTAGACACTACTTTATACTTTCAAAGGGATTTTTGTTTCCAAAAGGGATGGCAACTAACGTTTAGCAAGCCCATGCAGTATTTTATTTAGACGAGAAAAAATATGAACCCAAATTTTCTTAATGTGCTTATATTTAATGTAACATAAAAAGCTGTGGCAGAAAAACTGTATGAACTCTGTTACATTACTCATGTCCAGGTGACAGTTTCCTTGTGTTTCTCTATTGTTGTGATGGTTGATGTTGAGTTGAGAGGAACAAAATCCAAAGAAGTGAATTAAATTAAAATATTTTTCTGAGTATAAGTCACATTTTTTTCTTCTTTTGCATTCTTTGGTCGACACATACTCAGGTGCAACTCGTGAGATTTTTTTAAATAAATACCAACAACCACTAGAGGGCACTGTAGGTGTGTGTATCAGTATTTGCTACTAACAGCAACACAGAAGAAGAAACAACATTCCTGCTATGTCCCAATTCCTTCCATAATCCCTAATTACTAAAAAACTATAGTGCAGGACTATCTAGTGCTCTGGATTTTACGATAAAAAAGTGAAAAATCATGCTCACTACTCTTACTATTTTTTACGGCAAATATGTTTTCACAAAGGCAAAACCTAATCACCATGTGCATGTTACGATAACTATTTATGAATCCACTGTGTTCTAATGATGTAAATGTTGATAGTTTATTTGAAAAATACTTTTTTTTTTGGCAACAGTTGTTCGAACGCAGTGCATTGTGGTCTAAATTTGCCAATGTAGTGACCACCAATGCACTCTGATTTTTCACAAAGGCTTCTGGAAAATTCGAAAACTCTGGCCGTATTTAGTTTTGTATTTTCCTTTTGTTCTTTGTATTTCTGTCAAAGTGGGACTTCTGTATGTTTTTGTTGATTTGTTTCAGGTGCGGTGTGAGAGGGTGTGGCTCCCATTGGACCCAAGCAGGTGGAGCCACCTTCAAAAACACCATGTGGACCTATAGCCCACAAAAAGGATGCTGGGCTGCAACCAGTCTCCATTGCAGCTTGGTGCTCTGTTTTGTAGTTTGTGTGCACTTTGTAGTTTCTTTGTAGGTTTTGTGTTTAGGGCCCACTCTGTTGTGTAGTTTGGTGTTAGTTAATTTTGTGTTTTTTCCTTCTATATTATACTTTTTCTTCTTTTTTCTTATATGACTTCTACTCTAGAGTGACTTATAATACAAAAAATACGGTAATTATTTGTTATGTCGGGAAGGGTTGCGTGGCGTATATTGAATCACGGGGCCGACCACCTTCTGGCTGGTGAACCCTTTATTGAACAGCTTTTGCCGCACACA
>NC_050527.1:3519036-3524818 GCF_002922805.2 Oryzias melastigma
ATATTATACTTTTTCTTCTTTTTTCGAGTATGACTTCTATTCTGGAGTGACTTATAATCCAAAAAATACGGTAATTATTCTTCGTGCAGCCATTCATTTTAATTTTTTTACCACTTTAAAAAGAAAAATTATATAATCTACTGAATCCACATAAAACATTTATTTTATATTTTAGCTGTTTTATTTCATGTGTTTTATTTATTTTACATTTTACACTCGTATCAAATTTGAAAGTGTTTTTCTGATTCTCAGAAATGCATTTTTGAGCTTAATATTTTTAATATAGGTCGTCCATCATCAAAAAACGCCACAAGAATCTGTTAAAAAAACAAAAAACACTGTTTTTATCTGTATGAGTCTTTAAAAAAATAAAGGTTTACCAAAAAAATGTTCTTTAACTTGAAGTAGTTTTCATTACATGCTAACAAATGCAAACATTTTGAAAAATTCTGATTGAATTAACTCTGGGTGTGACTGAGCAGAACATACAGAATGTAACAAAACACCAACACACTCAGCTGGGGCTGAAATGTGTCAGTCTGATCGTTTGCATAAGAATTTGATCATTTTTAAGAACAACAAAGGAAAACTGTAACATACTTAGGAACAACCCACTCTGCTTCTCAGCACACAATTACAAGATTCAGAGAATGTCTGCCTTAAAGCTAAACAGAATTGTTGAACAGCTGGATCCTTCAGGCTCTCCATGCGTTAAAAACAGATCATTCTATAGAAGTCATCGCATGGGTTGAGGCACACTCCTAAGTGCTCTAATCAGTGAAGGAATGTACATCAAAATGCAAAAATAAACTAAAGTTTACAAAGAAGTATCATGCAAATTGCTAAGTGATGCATTTAGGATAAAACCTGAGAGCTGATTTAAGACAAGCTGAGCATCATGACCCTCGCCTCAACCTCTTTTCTTAGATCAAAAGCCCTCGCATATGCTGATTGTCAACAGATTTAAGATATACTTTGGGACAAATTTTGCTGACACCCACACTGCTCAGTTCCGTCAAAAAGCTTGCTCATTCAACAATTCCATGACTAACTCAAATGTAGACTCATTTCAGCTGGCATGGATGCAGTTCACTTAATCAAGTCACTGCAAAATCAAAAAGAAATTACATCTACAATGAAGCTGAATTCTATCTCCAGCAAGTCTGCAAAATCTTTGCACATAAAAGCCGCCATAACAGTAAATAGATATATTTTAGTGAACAATTTGAAGGATTTATTAATAATAAATGGAGGTCTTTGGTTGCTGAGTTTCACTATTTAAAAAAGCTGGATTGAATTTATCTGAATAAAAACATCTTGACCTGGGATTTGAAACACTCAACTGAGTCAATCTGATGCAGTGACAAAGGAAAGTAGTTCCAAAGACGAGGAGCATTGGCTTTAAATGAGAGATATCCTCTTAACGCAGGTTTTTGGAATGCTTAAAAGGTTTTGGTTGGAGGACCTCAAGGATGAGGCAGAGGAGTTTTGGGTTTAAAGGTCAAATTTGTATGTCAAGACCATGCAAACTAAAAGTAAAATTTTAAAACTGATGTTATTTTATTTCTACTGAAATGTTTGGTTTCATTTACTACAATGTGACCAAAGTTAAAAGTTTCTTTAAAGTCTCCATTCTTCTTTTGATCCATTATCAAAGTGTTCTTGGTCGTCTTTTAATCATGTTTATGGAGCTTTTAGCCAAAAATTAAAACAAAAAAATGTTTTTTATGAGGACATAGTTTCTGCAAAGCGGCAGGAGTTCTATAGAAATTCGCCTCTGAGTTGTAGGTTGGTGCAGAGTAATCCGGCACCCACTTTCTGTCAAAAATGGCGAGCAGTATTGGAGCTATCCAGCAATAAAGTTTTAAAGGGGCCATACCATGATTTAATTCAGCATTTCAGAGTAAACTATATCCATATAAATGATCATATATTAACACTAAAAAAACTAATTGTTTATGAACTATGAGCCATTTTTCTAGACCGTTTTAATACCCGGAAGTAAAACGACTCGATTCCTGAAGCACCGCCTTTTGTTCCTTATTGATCCCGCCCATTTCACAACGTCATCCTTGAGCCTGCCTCCCCGAGCCTCCACGCTAATAATCTTTTAAATATATATCCATCAAGAGAAAAAATGCTACAAGAACATGTTAAAAACTCTAAAAAAAAAATTACAATTATTAAAGGTTTTTAAATCATAAACACATTTTTTTACATGACGATAAAGCAATAAAACAAGTCTATTGTTTGGATTCCTGCATTCAACTCTCACTTCATATATGGGTTAACCAACATCGAGTTTGTAGCTCCGCCTCTAAAACTTAGATGGATAGAGGAAGCATAGAGGAAGATCCCTGCCCATTTATCTTTAATTTGTTGCTCAAATTATGATGTGAGGCTCAATGGGGAGACAATGCAGAACTAAAGGAACGGATGCAGGATATAAGCAGAAAAAGAGAATTTTTAAGGGAATAAAAGAGAAAGAAGGGGCAGCTAACTGGTGGATAGAAGTATACTGTGAATGACTGATCAATGGGCAGAGCTGCTGCATCCACCAAGCAGTGAAAAAGGACTTATTTATCCTTTTAGCTCCCTGCAGGCATGTTATCGTTGCTGCCACCGAAGCTCTGTTTTTGGGGAACTTCAATGATCGGTTTTGATGAAGAAAAAAACTCAAAGATGGATTAGCGCCAAATGATACCCAGCCCTCTGGAGGCTCTGCATCATTTCCTTCTTTTCAGCCCTGCTTTTCTCCATCTCTCGTCATTTTTTTTTTCCTCCCTTGCTGCCTCCATCGGCATTTTTATAGTTCTATGTACCTCTCCATCAGCTTGTTTAGTTTATTTGACTGGATCAATCTGCTCTTTTTAAAGTCCACATTCATCTCCTGTGTCACCCCAACCACACACACACGACCAACAAAAGTGTATCATTCATGCTGCATCCTGATTACCCTTTTCACCCTTTTTGTCGTCAGTTTCCCCTCATTTGTTGCCACTTTGACTGAACACAGAGTGACCCCTGTTGGCGGAAGGGGGACCTGCAGGTAACGAGAGTGGCACATCTCTCTCCCCTCTGAGGGACATCAGGCGTGAAATCAGCCTGGCATTGGCTACACTGTGACAGACCCTCTGTCTTGGGGCCATGTTTGCCCCCTGCTCTGTGTTTTCACTTTGGAAGAAGCATCAGTCGGCAGGTGGGCTTGTTTCCCTGCTTCATAAGTACCAACATTAATTCCTCCCTTCCTTATAAAGAAAAAAGAACACATCCAACACAGTTATTAAAAAGGTCAAAGTCTTGTAGGTGGCAGTAAGTAAGGAATAAGCACTGAGGAATATGATGATGGAGACTACAGCACATTTATTTGTGTTCCCTTGTCAATTCCAGCATCAATAACTATTTTTTTACTTTATTTTTTTTTCACATTTAATTATTTTTCACTGTGCTGTATTTTATGTTATTTTCACATTTTCATGTGTTTTATTTTCCTCTAGTAAAGCACTTTGTAACTGCTGTCTGTAAAAGGTGTTATATACTTATATGGTGAAGTATTTTCAAATAAAATGTACCACTGTTGACATATTTTTTTTATTACAGAGGCATACTTGTTTTAATATTACCAGTACCTATTTTATATTCATTATTTAAGACTTACTCCAAGGAAAATTGTGTTTTGAACATGTTCTTGTAGCATTTTTCTCATGATAGAGGACATATATAAAACTATATTAGATTAAAACTGCATTTCTGAGTATTTTTTTTTCATTTAAAATGTGATGAATCAGAAACAGATAAAAACTTGCGGTTTGAAAAAAGCTCGGGTTTGTGATGCAGCAACTGCCATAGGTGGGCCAAAGTCTCCCTGCACCACTCCAATTCTGATTCATCCAATTGCAGACAAATAGATCCATGTACGTCTTCTTTTTCCTCATCTGAGCTGGATTCAGGATTAAAACTGTACAACTACAAAGCACCAACGCTGCTCACCTTCTTTTTGCTACGCTAACGTTAGCTTGGGGTTGTGAGGGGCTGTAAGCTAGTGAGAGAAAGTGTGTACAAAAGGAATGCCAGGATTTCAATGTAGGGTTACTCTACCGCAAATGGTCCCACCCACCACCCAGAGGCAACATTTTTAATAAGCGCCTGCTGCATGATGCAGCATATTGAACAGATCTGAAAATCTGCCTTTACCTCTTTAAATACTGTTTTGAGTTGTGCAAAATAATTTCCAGAATTTTCCTCTTAAAATAACAACAGACCTCTTAATTCGTTCCTCTGAGGCTAAGTCTGAATTCCCTCACTACTCTCTAACTGCAAAAGAATCAATTCACTGTGGGACTACGTAGCACCCTGGATTTTACCAGCAATTCGGACACCATGCTCACCGATTTACCAAAGTAAAAGCATTATAAATAAGAAGATTTTCAGGTACTATCTAGTGAGCATTGATGCACGCTGGTTTTTCACAGAGATTTCTGGGAGAAATCTAGGGGACTCAATTTTTGTCATTATACACTTGGACAGCACTACTAAATGGAGAATGCACTATATAGTGAGTAGTGAGGGAATTCAGACACAACTCAAAAGTTACCCAAACATCAGTGAATCTCTGTCTTCGAAGGAGGTATTTGCATTTTTTATGAGAACATGTTTGAATTTTTTAGTTTATGCTTGTTTGAACCTCTTATTTGTCTAAGTGAGAACATTTTAGGTTTCATAGGTAGCATTTAGAGGATTCTGCTCATAGATTTTTGTGATGTTTTCCTTGATCATCCACAGTCGTCTTCAATTAGTTAATTACTGTCAGGGTTTTAAGTGTCTGGGTTTCAGTTCATCATGTCATCTGCTTTGTCCTGTTTTTCTTTATTGTTTCTCCATTGACTTTTTAATGTGTACATTTATTTTTTAAGCATCTAAGTTTCTGCCACTAAGCCTGGTCTCCTGCATTTTGGGTTCTAAGCCACCAGTTACAGAGGAAAAAAAATGTCTTTATTTTTTGGTTTCAAACTGTGAAAGTACAGACAAGAATTCAGATTTGATTTTATCTTTTTATTTATTTTTTTTATTTTAAGCAATCAAAGCAAGATTAATGCAATACAATCAACAGATGTTTACATTAATACAAATATATTTCAGACATAATATAACTAGAAATCAAATTGTAGATTGCTTGAACGTGAGCGGGAGGAAGTGAACTTGTATAATACCGCCCTGGCTCTACCTTATTATTTTCCTTACATGAGTAATCATTATCTGTTTCATAACTTATAATTAGATATTTATTTACTTTATCAACATAGATTCAGGTCATAGGAAATCATAAGTAACAATAAATCACTAGACTATGTAAGTAGACATGACACTTTTTTAGCAAATGCAGGTCGTTTATCAATAATAATGCTACTTGAATAAATACCATAACTCTGAAGTTCTGAACACCATAAATTCCTGACAGAATCTCTGTTAAGTGCAACAAGTGAGAATTCTCATCCATTTCTTAAAGCATTTTGTCGATTTATTATCTTTTTTTAAACACATTCTTAAAAACCTTTTTTAACACATAATACACATACATACACATAATTCGAAATAATGTTTTACCCCTGTTATGCAACTAGTTTAAACTTAAATTTAGTCTTTTAGGACTAATTCAGATTCCTACAATTGGAAACATGGCGGTCAAATAATATGATGTAATAAATAATAATATTATATGTGTGTAGGTTTCCACATCTGGAAGCCCCTGGACAAATAAAGGGGTTATTTTGAAAAGTCTCTG
>NC_050527.1:3525108-3537245 GCF_002922805.2 Oryzias melastigma
ACACATAATTCGAAATGATCTTTAACCCCTGTTATGCAACAAGTTTTAACTTAAATTTAGTCTTTTAGGACTAATTCAGAAGCTGACAATTGGAAACATCGCAGTCAAATAATATGATGTAATAAATAATAATATTATATGCGTGTAGGTTTCCACATCTGGAAGCCCCTGGACAAATAATTATTATTGACCCTTTATTTCATTATTTTGAAAAGTCTCTGTTTTTCATTAGGGATTTCTATTTAAAAAGAAGTATATTTGGAACAAAAAAAAAAATCTCTTCTATTCCTAAAAGTGCCAAAACATTCCCACGTCTGCGCATATTCCAAGCAGTCAATCGCAGTCTGCTCAGACGGCATATTTGGCCAGCAGATGTGATTGGCTCCTGCAACCGTCTCAATTATCTCTCATGATTTGTTTCAAATTTCATTTGATACGGACGACCTTTTGCCCCTGCCACAGAGACCAGCTTATAAATGTCACCGTGAGATTTTGATTTACGGAGATCCAAGCATTTAAAAGTTAATTGCTGAAATGTGTCAAGGTGGCTTGTTTAATTATAGAGAGCGGGGCATTAATTTGAGGCTGACTTAAAGAGGTGCAACCGGGTAACTAACACTGTGAAACGCATCTGTGTGAGTGCAGCCCTGCTTTATTTACTCTGCACAAGTCACAGTGATGACCCCTGGGGAAGATAATTAAGGTGGAATCAACATTTCATTCTGTTTGTGATGAGCATGTCAAGACAATTATGCTCTTCAGAAAAGGGTGGGTGAGCTCCAGCAGGAAAAAAAGCTTTGCAATCAGAGTAAGTGGGTCTGAATAGTGAGGCATGACAGACAGGTGTGAGTTTTTTGATGTAGTTTATCCTCAGGCTGCTGCTTACATGAGATAATGAGGTCCAGAGTTGCTAGCAAGTGGGAGAGCATAGTTTAAGTCTGTGTCTACATACAGTATTACCCAACTGCTAAGCAGTTTAGCTTCTTGTCGCTGGGGAAGTAACAGAAAACTTCACCTAACTTCATTCGACTCATATTTTTTAGCCTCTGATTTATGTGTCAGGTCAAAGGTCGCTGGTATTAACGTATTCATCCCTACTGTACTCCAGATGCACAGCAGGGGAGATATGAGGAGCGTTTTTGCCTCCTGCAAACTGTGATGTGGGTCACGGTAGATCCTCCTCAGGCCATTTCTCTTTGCATAACAAATACTTTCATGTCATGCCAGTTACACGGCCAGCAGATCCATTTTCATGTAAACTGAAGCTCCAGATTTATTTTTAAAAAATGGCTTAAAATTATAACTTTGCAACATATCTGTCAAAGTTAGACAAGACTTATTTTTAGAATTATTTTTTTAAAACAGTGTAGGGGAGTGGAAGGTTTAGGCTGCAGGTGTTCAAACTTTTTGCAAAGAGGGACAAAGAGGTGAAAATGTTTGCTCTGCCTGAACTATTTTAATAACAATGAATGCAAATGACATACTTTGCATTTCTTAAAAAAAAACAAAAAAAAAAACAAATGCATCTAAATACATTTTTACCAAAATTACTGCCAATTTTTCACACCATTCATTCCCAATTAGCTTTTTATAGATAGTATGTCTTGTCTGGTTGTCCCTCTTTATATTTGGCATATCAGGCTGACACAGTTGTTTCACATTTCATGGAAAAATATGACTATTTCCACTTATTTTGGAAGTGGGGGCCCTCACTGTCAACTTTTCTTTTTTATTTACTTTCACATTTGAGCAGGAAAGTGTCACAAAAGGGTTGTGCGACAGTGTTTACAATGGCTTAAAGCATCATTTAGCCAACCACAATGAAGAAATCACACACAGTTTTAAGAAAATGATGGGGTCTCCATCTTGTTCACTTTATGAAAGGAGCCTTTAGGTGAAATTTAAATGCAGGTTATATTTGGCCGAACTTTGGACATGCCTTGTTTCGACATTTACTACCTTCCTTAGTAAAGCTGCTATGTGTGTCACTTATTCCAAAAGATGCTTCTTTCTTTTTTGTTTTTTTTTTCTTTGCATTTTTCTCTCTTAAAGTAGCAACATAACTTCTTTCAAGCATTTTTTGTGACATGTTGAATTTTAATTTTCTTGGTCTTTTGTCAAAAAAATAAAAAATAGGCCTAAAAATTTTAAATGTTGTTGAGTTCTAATAATTACGTTTGATATTTTGTCAATTAAGTTTTGAAAAATAAAGTAATATTTGTATCAATGTAATGTGTCAATTGTAAAGGAAATCATTCTTTCTTTGTTTTAAATTTAAGTTAAAAAAATTGAATCAAAACATTTTTTTCTCTGAATTTGTACAGACCACCTAAAGCAGCAGGTGTCAAACTCAATCCCACAGGGGTCAAAACCTAAAACACACCTTAAGTCGCGGGACGAACAAGATAAATATTTATTGAACACACTAAGACTGAAATTTTAAAGCTTTAATAATGTAACTTTTTAACATTACTATGAATGAAGACAGGCAGGAATATATTACTCCATAATAAATCAACTTAAACCTTAAACAACTTTCAATATTTTACTCTCTATTGAAATACATTTTGACTGGATTATATAAATTAAAAATAAGAGCAAGATAACATCAGTCCATTAATAACAATAAAATTAAATGATGTGGAGGGCTGGATTTAATTGCCCGGAGGGCCGGATCCGGCCCCAAGGCCTTGACTTTGATACGTGTGTTATATAGAGACATCAAAGTAAAAGAAAAAAAAAATTTTTTCCTTTAATGAACTTTTCCTGTCCAACAGCTGAGCAAACAGATAAGTGTTGGGCAGATTTTACTGTTACAACATGGAGTCATTGATATTCTTACACACAATGTGGACTTTAGTATAATCACCTCATGTAATTTATGATAAACTTTATTTATATTGATTATGTTTGTTTATTTATTTTTTTACTTTCTATCAGGCACTCCATAAATTAGTGATTGAAGCTTATCAAAATTAATTTATTAGAAATTTTTAAAGTTTGTTGGATTACACTTAAATTATTTAAACCAAAACAAAGACAAAGTACAATAAATATTTGTAAGAGTTAAAGAAATACTGTAATTTTCTCTTTAATCAATCTGATTAGATCTGGCATTGGACTTGAATCCTATCTGAACTTGTCTGTTTTTTTATGTATTTACTTTCTTTTATTTCTGCATTTCAGAACTTCTGGTATAAATAGGGGCTACATGGGGGCGTGGTGGCTAATAAATTTGCAGAACTAAGAAACTCATTTTAAACAAAAATAAACACCTTGCATCATATTAAGCCCCAAATTAATCTCATCTCACTTTTAAGATGGCCTTAAGGAAAAGATACAAACTAAACATGAACTTTATTTTTCAAGCTTTCATGGCATTAAGACCCCCCCACACACACACACACACACATGCTGAGACATTCAAACACCCAGTATAATTGCACGACTAAATTATGGTGGCTATGGGGAAATATGAATTATTTTATGTATGCTGTTCTCATTTCACGCCTGATGGACTCTCACCTTTAACCAGGAGGTGCTTGTCTGTCAGTGCAGTTTCAGGCACAGTATTCTAATAAAAGAATAATGGAAGCATTCTTCCTTTTTAATTGGACATTGTTAGAATGACATATCAATCCTGCTGCAGAGATGCCCTTTCCATGTATACTGTAATTGAAACAGTCCCTATTTCCCCCTTACCATCCCACTATATAGAAGATTGAGATTCTTACGCGCGGCAAATCTGGACCACTTGCATTGTTTCTTTTCCTTCACGCCAAGCGCTGTATCTTCATGTCTCTTCAGATTTTCATGTTTTTTCCACTGAACTCTTGATGATTCTGTGATTTACTGCCTTCTGCAGAACAAAACCGCCTTGTTTGGAAACACATTATTATACAATTCCCTTTTAATGTCATCATTTATACTGGCTGTACGATTACTATTGGTGATTCATCCGCCCTCGTACAATTTGTTTTCTGCAGTTTTACATTCAAAAGCTCAGATTTCCATTAGCATTTTTGCAATTATACAGAAATTCCATTAAAGTTCCTGGCAGCGAAATGACAAGAAATGATTAACGTATTAAGCCCCGGAGCTACAAAAAAAAAAAAAAAAAACAACTGAATGTACACAGTGTTGTATGGTAATAGTTTTCATCTGAAAGAAAAGAGAGGAAAAAAAAAGAATTATTACCTGTGTTTAACCACTCAAGATCCCATTTTAGGAATTTTGCGTCATGAGTCAGACAAGCAGAGCAAATAAAAACTGACAGCTGTTGGATGAACTGCTGCATGTTTGGGTCATGATAAGGAAGAATAACATTTTTGTACGCCACAAAAAAGAGAAAAACATCGATTAGTGTAGAGTTAAAAGCAGTATAAAACATTGACTCCCATTAGTGGTCTAAACAAACTCTATGCTGGAACATAATATCAATTGTGAGCTTATCAAAATCATGTAGTATTACCCCAAAGTAACCCTAACTTCAATTTCAATCAATATATTACTTGATACTGGAAACTGGTTTGAATTTAATACTTTTTGTAGTATTCCGCCATTCTTAATACTTAAAATAAATCACTACGTCAAATTAAACCTTCACTTTTTCACTCTAAAAGTCAAGAGTAGAGAAGTCAAGGGGTAAGTTGACCCTTTATTTCATGGTTTTATGAGATTAAAAAAAAGTTTTAAAAACCCAGCCCAATGAAAATTGTGTTTTTGGTGTTTTTAACATGTATTTGTAGCATTTTTTTGTCACGATAAATAACATATTTAAAATAAGTTAAGATTAAAACTGCTTTTCTGTGTATGTTTTATTCAAATTGGTTGGATCAGGAGCAAATGAAAACAAGTGGTTTGAAAAAGCTTTGATTTGTGACGCAGCAACTGCCAAATTCTCCTTCGCTCCAGTAGTAAATCCTCCACTTGCAGAATAATAGATCAATTAACATCTTCCTTTTCCTTGTCCGATGTGAGGTTACACCCGCTATCCTCTGGTGTGTTTGCTGATAAGTAAGAAAGAAAGTTACCAAAAAACTCAATTAGTCCTTATAAAAGAAAGATGGATCTGTATCATACAGAGTATTCTTGGTCTTTGCCACAAAAGTTTGTAAAATATAGTCCTTGAGGCGAGCCATGTGTGGCTTCAGGCTAATGTTTGTCAGGACAGAAGAACCCCCCATTGTCTTTAGTACCTTAAAAGGGGCATCTAATATAATATAACTAATATAACATAATATAAAAGTATTAAAAAACTTCATGTAGCATAGTATAAAAGTATAAAATATAGCCTTCATTTAGTATAAAAAGCCTTCACTGAGCTGCCGTCTGGATCAAAACTGTACGGCTGGATAGTTCTGATGTTGTTAGCTATTTTCGTTATTCTTAGCTATGCTAATGTTAGCTTGGGTTTGCGAGGAGCTGTAAGCTAGTCGGAGAGAGTGTAAACAAAGGCATGCTGGGATAGTGTAGGCTAACTTCCGTCCCCAGGCCCGGTCCTGGGCTGCATGGCACCCTAGATGAGATGTGAATTTGGCGCCCCCTGCAGGGTCTTGGATGTGGTTGTTCCAACCGGGAAACTCAGTTTGAGAGCAATCGCACTAACTGACTGCACCACCAATTAGCTAATACTCAAGAGGAAAGTAGGGGGATTTCAACTGTTAAAGGTGTTGAGAAAAAAATAAATAAACACACTAGATTGCCAATTTTTTTTTTTTTTTTTTGTCTTTTTTGACCAAAATGCAGCAGTGGGGGAGTGAATTTCCAAGCAATTCAATAAAAGTAAAACAGACAAACCTCTGCTTCGAGCCTGTGTTTGCTCCTCTTCCTGTTGTCATCCGTAAAGTTTGAAGAAGCTCCAACACCCCCACCCCCACCCCAACCTTAGACACCAGCAGCGACAGGAAGGGAGGGGCGCTGCACTGCAGTTATTGATTACATCACACTTTTGAGTTATTTTATTTATGTTTTTAAATATCCCTTTTCTATATGAAATGAATGTGTCAAATTGTTTAACAAAAAAAATAACAATAATACAGAATCGATGTGATTTGTGCACCCCCTCCAGCAGATGGCACCCTAGGCAGTTGCCTAAGTCACCTATGCTCAGGGCCGGCCCTGTCCATGCCAACAGTCCAGTGCCAATTTCTAATGAGCTACAGCTACCGGTGTTTAGAAAATATGTCTTAAAAAGTGAAACAAGAATTTTAATTTTGGCTAAAAAAAATGAATAAACATAATTTAAAGACCACTGGGAATGGTTTTACAATAGAAAAAAATAATGGAGCTGACATTTTCAGTTAGGCTGTGACATTACATCACTGATTTGCAATACATTTCTCACCAGTCTTAGGTAAGTAAGTGCAAGTTGTTTCATTTGTTTGTGGAATCAAAATGTTTTTTATTTTCCTTTTTTCTTAATTAAGCATTTCGGGATCTTACAGTTTGAACATCTGATCCTCCTCTTGAGGACGTGGACAATAACTATCAGCCTTCATAGTTTCCACAGATGATCACCTGGGGCTCCTTGCCTTTGTAGGGACCCAAAAGAGCTGCTTGTTCAGTTCATGCCTCGGGCTCAGGACCACATTACACACAGGGCTTACAGGGGCTGGAGCCCCTTTGCCTTCAGGGGCCCCATGAGCATTGGTGGAAAAATAAATCTGTTTCTTGGCAGCTGTCACTCAATATTAAAGTCCTCAGAAGAAGGAATATAGGTATGAAATAAAGAGGTTGGACATAATTGACATGTTGGCCGTCCAGTCACAGACTGTTCTAGAAAGTATACAGTCTCTGAATGTTATTTTAAAGAATCTGACGTCGATGAAATAATATCTTCTTTAGAGAAAATTTTGAGAAAACGCAAGATTGAAAATATAGAAAAAAAATCTTAAACTGACAGGAAATTGAAAAGTCAGCAAAAGCAGCAGGAGAGAAGAACTCTATTAAGATCCTCAAACCCACAACTTCATCGTTTTTAGGGGAACATCAACATTTGAACTTTGATTTGACAAACTTACTATAAATTTATGAACTAAGAAATCTGATTGTTAGCGATTTATTTTTAACTTATTGCATGCTCAGGAGAATAAAGAATTATTATTTATGAATGTGTAAACATGTTCTCATGCTCTTCTTATGAGGTGGTGCATGAAATCACTTTAGGGTCATTTTTTGCATATATTTTAAAAATAAATATAAACAGTTTGTATTACAAGTGTAAAAAAATGAGACATTTCATCCCAAATGTTAAGCGGCTTCAAAACTGCAGAAAAGATGAGCTGATGTTTACAAAAGAGTTTTATCTTAGTTGTAAAAAAAGATTAGTTTTAACCATCATAGCTAAGATCAGAAGTCTTCATTCACTGGATTAAAACAAAAACAACGTTTTTTGATTGACTGATTGATTGATTGATTGATTGATTGAAATGTGGCTTCTATACAATGAAAAAGGTGAAATCTTAAGTTCTGTTATTTGTTACATTTAAAATTCTTAGTTTTTATCAAAATAATGTTTTGGTTTTATGGTTTACTCATCTCAAAAATTGAATTTGATAAAAACTAATATTTTTTAATGTAAAAATTGTTGAATTTTTGTTAATTGATCCAATGTTTCACTGTTTACAGTGTGAGTTGACATTTCTCTGCTCAGTGCTTTACACCCGTTGTTCTGGTAACATCGCTATCAAATCGTGAACTGGGTTCTTCCATTACAATATTTATTGTTGTCTTGCAATATTTGCACAAATTACACATTTTTTAATGCTGTATAACACTCTGAACTTAAAAGAAGATTGTATTCTGTCCTGTGAATGATCAACATTTATATTGCAGCATAACCAGGTCTGCTGGTGAACTAGTTAAGTTAGTTAAAGACACATTTGATTTTAGCAAAATGAATAAGCAAGATATATTTTAGTGGAGGACACATCAACATGTCTTACCAACAAAAATCATAACATTGTTGTGCTTTAAATATAATATTAAATTAATAATATGGTATATTTAAACAGCTGTGACAGCATATTTATTTAAATGTGAGCTAGGCCCACAGAAGCATCTGAGTAATAACACAGATTTAGAGGAATACAGAGAACAAAAACAACTAAATAAAAAAAAAAGAAAGAAATGTCAGAAATGTCAAATGCCACAACAAAAAGAAAAAGAATTAAAATAACAAGAACTTAATTGGTTCTTTAAAGCCCCACTCCAATGAAAATTGTGTTTTAATTATGTTTTTTTTTTCATGATGGACATATATTAAGAAAATTAGGATTAAAATCGTATTTCTGTGTATTTCTTTATTCAAAATGTTGTTTATCAGGACCAGAGTAAAAAAATGACATTTGAAAATAATCGTATTTGTGACGTTGAAACTATGCTGGGCGGGCTACAAGCTTGAGACTTTGTAAACAGATGGATGATGGGAAGTAAGGGCAGGCTTACTCAAAATCACATGTCAGCATCAAATTTCTAATGAACAACTGCCACCTCACAAAAAAATGTTTCCTTGAAAATGAGACCGGTTTATCGATTATAGTAAAATAAATAAGCCATAATCATAATAAATACTTCTAAAATAGATCAAAAGATGATCAAAGTGAGGCTTTTATATTTATTTAGTTCATAAATATGTGGCTGTGCAAGTTTTAACAAAAAACAAAAAAAATGAAACAATTTGCATTAAAATAATCTCCAAAAATATTTCGCAACCCAATCTGTTTTGGTTTTGTCTGTTCCTGAGAATCTGATGAAAAATGCAGCAAAACCTCAAATAGGTCAAAGCACTTGGAATATAGTGAATTGTTGAAGAGCCGCGCTCTATCTCCAGTGTTCAGCACCTCCACCAAGACAAATCAAGTTTGTGTTATCAGTACATGGCTTTCACTACAATGCTGAGCATCGTCAGCAAGAACAGGAGCCCTGAGGTGCACAAACATCAAAGTAATCATCCAGCAAACGCAAGAACAGAGAGTAGCTGTCACAGCATGTAACTGTGTTACCTTCTTTATTCAGCACAAAGAGAAACCAAAATCACCAGAATAAAACCCCCATAAACACCATTAGGCTAGTGATTTTTGCCTCCATATGGTGATAAACTAACTCAATGATGTTTATTAAACTAGTGATAGTTCAAGTAGAAAGCTGGGGCTGGAAAACAGCATCACAATACTCAGAGCAAACGGGCATCAGCTTAATCCATCATGAGCGGCACTGTAGTGCACGCATGGAAGAATGCGAGACAATTTTCAATTCTGATGCAGTTATTCTTCAGCGTTGCTCCACAGTGAAGATTTGGTATCGCTGCAAAATGAGTGAATGACTTCAGCAGAAACTCCCTTCCTTTCCCCCCAAAAAGATCCCAGTAGAGACTGCATTAATCATCATAGTCTTCCCCGTGCGTGAAAAGCGAGTGCAACAGCTGGGGGAGAGGAGCTCGATTTTAAGCAGTACAGACTGCAGGAGGTTCAGCCATCACTTCTCGTTGTAGATTCTGACATCAATAGTAATGAATACCTCGGAGCGTTGCCTGACTGCAGGAGCTGCTAGAACATTAGGAAGAGTTTTATTTATTTTTTCTCTGTTTGTGCATCTTTTTGTACACTGGTCGCCATGTTTGCTGGATGTTTGCATTCACATGCATCACTGTGTCTCTTTTGGAGCAACATATGAGAAAGAGTCAGAATATTAGATAGGGCTAAATGACCTAAACTGACAGAAATCATTAATCAAAACACTGCAGGTGCGCCTGTGTTGGGCGTCATGCTGGGGTTTCACCTGCACGGGTCTGCACCGCACAGGGACAGAGAACATGTGTAAAATTTTAATCATTTTCAGCTGCACCTCTTTTTTATTACAGAGAAACGTGATGTGTGCTGCTTATTTAACATGAAAGCTTCATTTTTTTAATTTGTCCAAATAAACTTATAATTTCCAAAAGCTACTTAAACATAGTTCTGCTAATTTTTTTTTGTTTTTAATAAATCAAGCCTCCAAATTAAGTCTGGAATAAAACTTGAAGCCTTGACCATTGAAAAATCGACTCTTGCAGTAACAAATATTTCCACTAGAAGGCAGTAGAATCATAGCAAAGAGGCAATTTTTCAGTTTAAGCTCCATATTTAGCATTCAGACATTGATTTTTGTTTCTTGTCCAGTTTTTTTTTTTTTAAATAATTTATATTCTCCTAACTTTTTTGGATAAAAAAAACGATGATGGATTTTTTTCAGTTTTCTTTTTAACTATTAACTGGGCTTATAAAATGAAAGATAAAAAAGACAAAAGAATATAATAATCTGAACAAATACACAGATGAAAATTGAGAATACAGGTTATCAGTTATCAAGCAACCATGAATATCTTTAAATATTCAACCATAAAAAAGAATTAAACATTATTGTAGATTTAAAACTTTTAACCCTAGAGCACTATCAGCGGGTGATTTTCACCCAAAAGTATTTAAATGATCTTTAATTTGTTGCATTTTTCTGAGTGTCATGGGTCCCTGGGTGAAGTCTCATATGTCGGTGGACCAGTATTATTTTTTAGGAATTTTTCTTCTCAAATTCCTAATTTTTCTGTAATTTTCGAGAATGTTTTTAGGATCTTCCTTTGTTTTTATTTTACATTTTTTTACATAAACCAGAGCTGAAAATGAAAGAGAACTACTTTAATTTATGACGTGTTGCTGTGTTTTAATCTATTTTTATGACAAATATTTTTTATTGGATATATTATAAAATTACCCGACAAAAGTGATGGTGTAACTTTTATAGTAAATGTGTTGTAGGCTAAAGACTCCAGAATAAAAAGACAATTGTTGATAAGTGTCTCTCTTTGTTAGCCTGACTCTAGTTTGGAAACATTTATTTTAGATGCCTTAAAATTAACAAAACTAACCAAATAATAGTAAAAAAAATATTTAGATTTATTACCCAAATATAAAACCATAAATAACCACTCCAAAATATTCATATATTTCTCCTCTCTTAAAATATTTTCTTCTAAATTCTATTTGTATTTTTATTCATGATTCTTGTTCAAGTTTTGTTGTTTTATTGACTTTTGTAATAAACTGTCTCGAGAGCTCCCAAAGAAACATTTAAATGTGCCTGTTTCTTAACCTTTAACATGTACAAATGGCAATAAACTTGTAAACCTAAACTTTTGGACTAAAAGATTTTCTAGTTGTCGTTTAGTTATGCCGTTTATAGCTAAAATCAAAATCCTGTTTCAAATTCTAGGTAGTTTCTGCAGAAATTCCCCTCTGAGTTGTGGGTGGGACTGTTGGCAAGGAGTAACCCCACCCCCCTTCCAGTCGACCTTAACTGAGCTTACTGTTTACACACTCTCCTGCTAGCTTACAGCCCCTCATTACCCCAAGCTAGCATTAGCATAGCAAAAACAAATGGTGAGGAATATTGGAGCTATCCAGCCATACATTTTTGAGCCAGGTTTCAGCTCAGACAAGGAAAACAAAGATGTTCATGGATCTATTTGTCTACAAGTGGATGCATCAGAGTGGAGTGGAGCAGAGAGCTTTTTACATTGCAAAAAATCTCTTTTTCTGCCCCTGATTCACATTGATTTGAATAAAGACATACTCAGAAAATTCTATTTAAAGTTTTTTTTTTTTTTAATATATGTCCATCTTGAGAAAAATGCCAAAAAAACACAATTTTTAGTGGAGAAAACAGAATGATATAACAGGTTGGGTATTGAACTGGGCACTCCAGATTTGAATAGCTTTTAATGTATATGTCATTTGTATATTTTAATTATTCTTAGTGTTTTCACTGCTTTCTGTCCCCTTTTAAATACATAAATACTAAAAAGACTAAGAACTGGTGTGGCTGGTGCAATTGAAAATATTATACAAAACTTCCATGGATGTTGCAGAACAATCCAGGTCAGATGGTAAAATGAATGTTAAGCAGCTTGATGAATTTATGATTTTTTTAATTGGAAGCAAGATAAAATTCATTTATTATAAAAGTTAGAAATGTGTAATTTTTGTTGTTTGGAAGCAAAAGAGTTCTCATTTGTAAGAGATAAAGTGTGTTACACTGTAAAAATTTTAATATTGGATCAATGAAGAAAAGTTCTGTAGTGATATTAGTTTTCATCAAATTAA
>NC_050527.1:3537799-3572844 GCF_002922805.2 Oryzias melastigma
TCTTAGTGTTTTCACTGCTTTCTGTCCCCTTTTAAATACATAAATACTAAAAAGACTAAGAACTGGTGTGGCTGGTGCAATTGAAAATATAATACAAAACTTCCATGGATGTTGCAGAACAATCCAGGTCAGATGGTAAAATGAATGTTAAGCAGCTTGATGAATTTATGATTTTTTTAATTGGAAGCAAGATAAAATTAATTTATTTTAAAAGTTAGAAATGTGTAATTTTTGTTGTTTGGAAGCAAAAGAGTTCTCATTTGTAAGAGATAAAGTGTGTTACACTGTAAAAATTAAAATATTGGATCAATTAAGAAAAGTTCTGTAATTTGTTACATTTAGTGATATTAGTTTTCATCAAATTTATATTTTGATTTAATGGTTTACTCAACTTTAGAATCTGACAAAAACTAATATTTTTAAACGTAACTAATTATTTGACTTTTATTAAATGATGAACATTTCACTTTTTATAGTTTACCACATTCATGTGACTTTAAGCTGTCATGAAACTGCCAATAAACTCTTTTGTTTTTTGGGATAATTTCGTGAAATCTGCAAATCTCAAACCACTAACAGATCCTAATGAACAGCGGGTTGAGGTTGTCCCTTCCCTGCAGTTCTCACAGATTGAACAGGAAATTTAGTTGTTCCTAATCAACAGAAATGTAATTAAACTCGGAATGAAACGCCGGGCTCTTTTTATTCTGCTTCCCTTTTGTCCAATTTTCTAAGACGCGAACTGTGGCCAGTGTTAAAATCTCACCTTCTGCGCGCTCACACACAATGCCAGGAGGTCTTCACTTGCTGCTCTGTATTGGACGAGTGGTAGGGTGTCTGAGGTAATAAATGAACAAGATGAATGTCGGGGATATGTTCATTTGAAAGCTCTTGTCACTGAGGGTTTGTCGTCCGGCTGCACAAAGGCTAGAGCCGTCCTGCCTGATTTACTTTAGATTCAAACTGAAGCTAAATTGGAAATCGTGAATCACTCTGACACCACTGGCGCAAGATGGATTACTTCAGTTAAAGGCTGCCTTTCTTTACTTTGGATCTTTTTTAAAGAAATCATACAAAATTAATTTTTGTGACAGACGCCTGACCGGGGCAGGAGCTGAAAGAAATAGCAAAAGGAGGCTGGCCGGCACACAGGCACTACAAAGCTGTTTTTTTTTTTTTTTTGTTTTGTTTTTTTTCTATCAGCACAGCTCTAAACCAAGCTCTCCCAAAAGCTCTCAGCAGCACAATAAGCCTGGCTGAATATTTGATCAACTGTCTCGGGTTTAACAAGTCTTGCCAAACTACACCTGCCTGCAGGGAGAAGATATGCCTTTGAGCAGGGCAGCGCATGAGCTCAAGATGTTAAGGAAATAAGCGTTTGATGCTCGCAGCAGCCACCTGGGCCACTTGGACTCCTCACAAGGTTCACGATTTGCATTACAGAACAATAGTTTTCTGAACGCCAATAATGCCTCCCTCTGTAATCTCGCCATAAATTACAAAACAAAGCACTCGAGCCGAGGGTGCTGCAATCTAAACGCTGCTTTTACCGATTGAAGGAATACTTATCGGCAAGTGTCACTAAGCAGATGCTTGATCTCGACACTCTTGGAGATATGAAGCCATTTTTTTTTTTTTGCAGGTTTCTAAAAATGAATGCAAGTGAATCAAATAACATTATGGTTACTGGTATGCTAGACAGTGTAGTGACCTCAGAGCTACATGTGCATGAATGTGTGTGTGTAACCACCGACTAGCCGTCGGCGGCTGCAGCTCATTGCCTCGCGGTAATATCAGGCCTCACACACACCTGAGACCGGTGGGCTGAGCCCTCGGAGGAGGCAACCACTGGGAAGTGGCCCTGATTACTTTCTCCACTCTCCGGAACTCAACCCTGTATTTGTCATTAACCAGCTCCACGCGGTGTGAGCCCAACTCAACCGTGCCATTAACCCTGTACGCAAGGGGTTGTTTACAAACACACACAACTTCACAGCTTAGCCACCAGTCTTCAGTTGAAGGCCTGCGCTGTCAGTGATCTCCCACTGATGTAACAATGGGTTTCTATGACGTAAGGGTGACATCTAGTGGCCAAAGAGGGTAACAAAAATTAAAAAAAAAGAGGACTAAAGTATTGAGAAAGATACCTCAAGATACATCATGAGGTGCATAGTAATGATAAAGATTGTGTGCCAATCAATTTTCTGTGTGATTCAAATAATTTCAATCACTTCGAGGATCAAAATCTCTGTATTTGGGGTATTTCTTGATCAAATTTCTAGTAGGCTCTACAGGGGCAAGGTAGAGATCTCTAGATGATGCAAACTTTCCTTTTTCCAACTTGTTCTATGCTAAGTATTAAAATTTTTGTATATACTTAAGATATATATGTCCTAACTTGTATGGATTTCACTCATCTGACATAAAGTTGCACTGAAAACATTTTTGTTTTTCTGTAGTTGCCAATAAAGTTGAAGAGGAGTTCATTATTTTACAATTTGCTCAGACTGTAGTATCCACACATTTTACATTCTCCCTTGACCCAATATGTACATGTACACTGCACAACAGGCCCCTTAGAAATACGTCAAAAATTCTTACCTCATTGGCAGATTTTCTTTAAATAAGTGATGTGTTTTTACAGATTTTTCTATGCTTGTATTGCATTTTATTTCTAATTTCGTGTTTGATTTTATTTTTATTTATTTTCTTTTTTCATTTTTATTTATTAAAAGGAAAAGCATGCAATACAATCTTGAGTTGTAAACTCATGATGGAAACAAAAAAAATGAAAAGGGGACAAAAAGAAGAAAAACTTAATATTGTCTGCTTCTTTTAACAAATCAATAAATCAAATTCTGCTGATTTACGATCCAATAAGAGAAGATTAGGAAAGAAATAACAAAAATGTATAATTACAAAAATCAACCAGTGCGAAATGAACACCATACCTTTGGGATTAGTAGTTTTTATTTATACTAGATAGATTTATATTATTTGATTATACTGTTTTTATATTGCTGTGGGTTTTTTCAAATTTGTAGTCAATTTATTCTATTTATTTACTCCATACACTGATACACATCGCTCCTTCAGAAGTATTCTGTGTTTTGGTTTGATAAATGTTTCATGCCCTTTTAGATTTCATTAAATTAGGAGGAAGGTATTTCATATTTACACTATATATACATTTTAAAGTTAACAAGATAGTTTATAGGGAGATGATTTCACCATCAGTCCAGGGACAAAACAGCTTTCTAGTTAACTCTGGTGCATTGGCAGCAATGCTTTTTAATGTCCCTGTCAAATAAATAAATAAAATAAATAAGAATCTGCCAATTGAGTTAGAAAAAAGTCTTATTGAGATTTTGTAATTTAAGAAAAAAGTTAAAACATGTTTTCTCAAACTACGATTATTTTTCCATTGATTACAATTATATTTCCCTGCGAGACTGACAAAAAAAATCAAATTTTCCTGAAGCAAGGGTCTTTTTACAGCCTTAAGATTCAGTTTTAGCAGTGATGAAAGACTGCTGATTGAAATATGAAAGCAATCAGATGCTGGCAAATGAATTTGGAGCATTTATTTTTAAAAGTACTGCAGTGACTCATCTACAAACCTCACTGCACACATAACTGAATTGAACCCTAAAAATCCTATTTTTTAATAAATAAAAAAAATGATAGATTTTTTTTAGTTTTTTTTAACTAGTAACTGGTTGTATAATATGAAAGATTTTTAATAAGACAGTAAAATATATGAAAATTTAGCAGAGATAGTACGTGTTAACCCTATTACTAAATTCTAGAAGGTTAAAATAGGTTATTTCTATCAAAGTGTACTTTAATATGATAATATGTGTAATGGGCCAACCACAAGGAGGTTTAAAAACGAAATAGAGCGTTTTATAACAACTGAAACTCTGAGAATGTGTTAATTACAGAAAGGCAGAATGATACTGTGGGGTTTTTCTTATGAATTCCACTTCCTGGATTGCTGCGGCTTGTTGCTGCGCGTAAGTCCTCACACAAACAAAGGCTGGGCTCTGGAAGTTCTTGTAAATGAACTACCTGGAGGGAAGCGTCAACGTACGGCGCGGAAGAATTCGCGGAAGAGCCAAACTATAGAAAAAAAAACTGAAAAGGAACTGGAGTTATCGGTCTAACATGCAAATTCTCACATGACGAGACGAGGAAGAAGAGCAGGAAACGGGGGGCGTGGCCTGCCAGACTTCACTTTGCGTTTTTAAAAAAGGAAAAAAAAATCTGGGGGGACTTATTTTAGGTGAGCTTCTAACAGAACGATGGAATATGAAGACAAAGAGCAAAACAGAGCAGGTAAGTGGTCGCTTCCGCTAAAAAGACGGCTTTAACCCCGCGTGCCAGTGAGCGCGCGGACGTCCTCTTTGTGGCTCAGCTGTTACCTGTGTCAGGTAACCTATCAGTGTTTACAAGTAGGAGATTTGTTACTTAAATCATGGAGAAAATTACGAATTCTTATTGAAAACGGCAGATTATAGTAATTTAAATCGATTTTGACTAAATTCGTGTTTACAAAAATGTCACAAAATCTGTTAATGACATGAAAGATTTCACTTTCTTTTAATCTGAAACTTGATGTATTTCTTTAATAACCTGAATATTTAGAAGTAGAAAAGAAGTTTCTGTTCTATTAAACTCAACTGGATAAAGCCACACTTCATAAAAGACCAAGATTTCCCTTAACATTTGAAATGTTTGTTTTGTTTATAAAACTATTAAAATTAGCTTAAAAGGCTATAATCTTATTTGACTTTGAAATGTTATATTGATATGTGTATTACATAAACAAAAACCGTTTAATGATTAGTGATGATTATGAAGTTTATTGGGGCAATTTCAAAATAAAAGTACATTTCCTCTTTTTGCTTTTCTTTTATTCTGTTCTGTTATGTTTAAAGATAATAAATAGCAAACTATATGCTGTTAATTTTACTTTATTAATGTTTTATTAACAAATGTTTATCTATTCTTTTTAAGGCAATCAAATCATGTGTTAACATTTAATATGAAAGGCAGTTTAATGTTCTGTTGGCGTGTTTTTTTCTCTTAAAAGGAAACATATTTTACAAGTAAGATATTTTTTAAATAGTTTTGTTGTTTTTGTATTTTTTCAGACCTCAAAAAACTATCCTTCTGAAGCAGTTTTATCACCTGTCTTGATGGACCAAACACTTCCCACTCGAAGATCACCTTCAGAACAACCAGAAGCTGACAGCGAGGAGCTCCAGCTCAAAGTGGACTTCTTCAGGAAGCTGGGTTATTCCACCGCAGCAGTGAAGACTGCTTTGAGAAAGCAGGGCCTGAACACGGACACAAACGCCGTTCTAGGGGAGCTGGTCAGGACCAGTACCGGCTCTGCGCCCTGTGTTTCTGAGGGCGGCAACAAGAGCTCCAAAGACCCTCTACCACCTCCAGCGGGGACCATGTCATCGCAGCAAGGAGACCAAAAGAGAGCCGACACAGAACTGAGGCCGATCATCATAGACGGCAGCAATGTTGCCATGAGGTAACTGTGGCAGTTATGATTTTATTTGTTTTTTTATTCTTATCAGTCTGAGAAAATTTCCTGCATCCTGCCAGCTTTCGTTCTTTTCTGTTTCCAAAGAAGTCATCTGCCTATACCATTGAAATACGCATGAAGCACAATGTCTGTGCATGCCTTGACAGAGATCCGGGACACAATATTCAAATTCACAAATCAAGCCGTACACGCCCTAAGCAGAAATAGTGTATGTTCCAAACATTCACAAAGGAAAGATTTCTTTTTTCTGAACACTGACATGTATTTATTCCAATGAACTGAAATTCAGAACACTTCCTTTTGGCTTTTTTCCATTCAACTCCTGTTTTACTTTTGTATCTTTAACCTACTTACTCTTTACTTTTTTTTTTCCCAGTCATGGAAACAAGGAAGTGTTCTCATGCCGGGGCATTCAGTTAGCGGTGAACTTCTTCCTGGACCGAGGTCACAGTGAGATTACAGTGTTTGTTCCCTCCTGGCGTAAAGAGCAGCCCAGAAGTGATACTCCCATAACAGGTGAGGTGGGGACAGAAAAGGTGTAAATCCTAAAAAAAAAAGAAAAGCATCTGACATGATTGGTTTTACAGTTCTTGTAAAGGCAGATGATGAGTTAAAAAAAACATTTTTTTTTTATTTTGTGCTAGCATCAAGCAATTCTTTTAGTAAAATTACCTTAACCTCTGGCTACAAGGAAATATGCTTGTGGTTATGACAGGTTTCAACAAGCTTATAGAGTGGGAGTTACCAGAGCACTCCTCCAAAAAGAAAAAAACAGAAAAACAATCAGAAGTGCCTTTAATCGTCAAAAATTACGAAAAAGTCACAAAAGTTCTGCAACATATACAACGTTCTTAGCCAAAAAGCTTGACAACTGCCCAAGTTGTTTCCCACACTGTTGCAGGTATTTCATAATTCCCTGATGACTCATTCTCAAAACAGCCAACATGTACATTTACGAAGAGAGAACTAGCATGTTTATGTTGGAAAAAGCCTTCTGCGAAAAGCACGAGGAAGTCAATAAAACTTGAAAACAGATTTTTTTTAATTACTTTAGAAACTATTTTCAGTATTGATGGTGCTAATGCTGGAATTTGAGCAAAGAAGAGTCTTAGATGTTTGTATTTTTTATTTTAAGTAATGTTCCTTGTTAAACTGAAAATAGATACTGAAGGAAGAAGCTGACGGTGAATGCAGAGCAATGCAGAATCCAAACAAGGAAGTTAAAGAAGAAAAAAAAACAACACAAAGCCTCTTGTGGGAAAGTCCCATCGGGAAGTTCAGATGAGGGTTTTTTACCCACTCATACTATAATATCTATGCAGAATAAAGTCCAATGCTGACGGGCATTTTTAAGCTGACTGTCCCCAAAAATACCAGACAATCGGACAGTAAAGGTGCCCTAAGCTAAATATTGTCTGACCAGGTTGCCAGTTTATTTCACAAAGTTCATTTTAAGTTGTTTGTCCTTGAACTGTGGTAAAGTGATATATTTTGCATAGAGAAAGTGATTGCATATTGAACAGGTTGTGTAGGCTATTTGATTGCTGCTGTTTGTGTTTGACTAAAGTTTTTACTTAAATATGACTTAGAATAAGGAACAAATAAAACAAAAAGTAATTTGTTTTTTTTACTTGTATTTTTTATTTGTATTTTTCCACAAATATTTGACATGTGACTATTTATTTGTTTTCAGGACAGCACATCCTGACAGAGCTTGAAAAACAAAAGATTGTGGTCTTCACGCCATCCCGGCGCGTTGGGGGCAAACGCGTGGTCTGCTATGATGACCGTTTCATTGTCAAGGAGGCGTGCGATTCTGGCGGAGTGATCGTGTCCAACGATACCTACCGTGATCTCCAAGGAGAAAGACCTGAGTGGAAGAAATGCATCGAAGAGAGGCTCCTCATGTACTCATTTGTAAATGACAAGTAAGAATATATAGCAATTCCTGCAATAATGCTTGTGTGAATGCTGTAAGTTGAATTTTGCCAGCTGAAGATGCTTAAATTTATAGCTAGAAAACGCTAAAGCTCAAAGCTGAAAACGCTGAAGTTGATAGCTGAAATTGCTGTAGCTGATAGCGAGCAAAAATATTAGTTAAATGCCAAATTAGCCTATAAACTGGTAAAATATCTAATTTAGCCAGAACAGCCTGCATAAAATTGAAATATTACCTAAATTCTAAAATAGCCACACAAAAAACTGAAAAAAGGCCTAAATTAGCTAAAATAGCTAGCATGTAGCTGAAATATTAGCTAAAATCCAAAATAGCCTAAAAAATGAAAAAAAGCCTAATTTATCCAAAACAAATAGCATAAAGATAAAACATTAGTTAAACTCAAATTTTGCCTAAATGACTGAAAAAAGCCTAAATTAGACAAAATAGCTATCATGTAGCTGAAATATTAGCTGAACTCCAAAATAGCCTAAAAACTGAAAAAAATCCCTAAATTAGCCATAACAGCTAGCATATAGCTAAAATATCAGCTAAAGTCCAAAATAGCATAAAAACTGAAAAAAAGACTAATTTAGCCAACAAGCTAGCATATAGCTGAAATATTAGCTGAACTCCCAAAGACTAAAAAACTGAAAAAACTAAATTAGCCAAAATTACTAGCGTGTAGCTGAAATGTTAGCTAAACTCTAAAATAGCCTAAAACGCTGAAAAAGGCCTAAATTAGCTAAAATAGCTAGCATGTAGCTGAAATATTAGCTAAACTCCAAAATGGTCTAAAAAAACCTTAGTAAATGCCAATATTGTCCAACGAGCTAGCATAATGCCAATACAACAGCTGAAACTCCAAAATAGCTCCAAAACCCCAGGAGATGCCATAACACCTCTGACATTAGCAGTTAACATATTACAGGAATTACAAATTAGTTCAAGTTCAAGAGCCCAAAGTCCATTGAATAGTTTAAAAGTTAAACGGTTTCTTTAGCTGAAAGTCTACTTGACTTCTATCATTTTGTAGAGCTGAAAGTTTTTAGCTGAAAAGGGGCTTTTGAAGATTCCATAAACAATTTTCAATGGAGTTAATAAAGTGGTAGTTGGTTGAATAGTTTAAGAAGTTGAAGAGTTATGAAATGTAAAGTTTCAAGCAGCTATCTCCTAAAAGAGCTAAATATTTTGATAGTTGAATGAGCTGAATAGGTTAAGGAGCTGAAGAGCTACGGACAAGAAAATGTATGAAAGAAAGATGAATCACTATAGTGTAAATGCTCCACAATGTTTTTATTTATTTATTTTCCCAAAATCAATATTATACAACCTTGTACTTTAAGAGAAGCAATAAAAGTGGGAAAAATGCTAATTTGCTTGAATTTTCTGCAGATTTATGCCACCAGATGATCCTCTGGGTCGACATGGGCCCAGCCTCAGCAACTTCCTTAGAGTAAAGCCACTCCCAGTGGAGCAGAAACGACAACTATGTCCATATGGTGAGAAGTTGTTACAGAAAAAGCAATGCTGCTTTCTATAGTTGTCACAAAGTTGTGGTTTTGACTGTGTTTCTATCTTGATCCCCCTCAGACAAAAAGTGCACGTATGGCCTCAAATGTAAGTTCTACCATCCCGAGAGGGCGAACCAGTCCTATCTGTCGCTGGCTGACGAACTGAGAGAGAGAGCCCAGATTTCTGCTGTGACAGAGGATAGATCTGCGAGATTATCCCCGAGACAGCCTCAGAATGACTCTCCCCACCCTCAGGACAAACACCTCCCCAGAGAGCGGCAGAGTGCCTCACTTCCAGGTCTGGTTAGTGAAAACAAACTGCTTTATTGGGAGAATCCAAAAAAGCATCCAAACCATATTGGGTCTTCCCCCGCTGGGGGCCAGTACCAGAAAGAGTGGCCTTCGTTACACTTGGCTCAGAACTCCTACTACGGTACCATGCCTCACGAGTGTTTGGATTCTGGTTTCGACTCTTTTGACAGTTACAGCTCAGATGTTTCACATTCTCACAGCGGCAATCACCAAATGAGACCCCACTGTCAAAACGCCTTTTCAGGACCGGCTTTTTTAGAACACACTAAGACCAGCCAGTCCTGCAGGTGCTGTTCTCACACCCAGCAACAAAACAGAAACATGGACTACAAGGGTCAACCCTTTAATAAGACCTACTCTCCAAATATGTTCCCAAGCAACATGCCTCAACAGCACAGCCTCCCCAGCCACTTAAACTACAATGGGACGCCCCACCTGCCGCATAGCTACTGGTCAGATCCCTTCCAGGGCATGCCCGTCATCAGAGCGGTGAGCAGCCTCCCTTCAGAGGTCCATTCCTCACATTCCCATAGTTCCTCCCATCAGTACCAACCCTGGGGACAACAACCACCTTCCACCTCGTTTGACCCAGAGAGGTCCGAACTTTGCAAAAAACTGCAAGCCATCTTCAACCCGAAGCAAGTGGATGAGGTCATGACGATGTTCCCGAATCTGACTGATCCAGAAAAACTGGCTGCAAAGATACTTAACCTTAAAGCTCAAAGGCAGATTTTCTAAACTCTTTTGTTACATCATTGTACAGAAGTTCGTTGCAGCAAAGAGTAGATCTTATGGATCTCATGAAATGAACTCCAAGCTTGTATCTTATTCTTCGTGTGCCGTAATGGACATTTATTTATGGGCAATTTAGCCAAAGTTTGAGTTTTCTGTATGACCACGAAGTCAAAAGTGACCTTGTCATCCAAGTTTTGGATAAAAGTGCCTCTCGACCAAAGTTGGTCAAGATAAAATGTCTACATTGTTGATGCATATTGCATTGCATGAGATTTTTTTTATGTTTTCTCATTGTTTTTTATTGCTTCATGATATTACTCCAGAACAGCCTTTCTATTCAATATGACCTCCTTGGCATGGAGCTGCAGTGTATTCAGATATGTTGGAATTGCACAATGGTTTTGTCACAAGCTGGAATTTTTTAGTCTGTGTGTCACCTTTCGCTTCCTTAAAAAGTTTCTTACATATTCTGAAAAGCTGCTGTATTGAAAGTGTGTGATTAAAATAACAATTCTCATCAAGATTACTCGTCTTGTATCATTATGTGATTCATGAAGCTGTTTTTTTTGTTTGTCAAAAGAGGATTTCAAGGATTTAATTTTTTTATTTCCTTTCTTTGGTGTTTTTCTCTAAAAAAGAATAAAACTTAATGCAAACTTCCTGAATTAATTTCACGGGTTTTAATTTCTTCTATTTTTATTTTATTTTTGTTTTTTTACTTGACCTGATTCAACTTCCTGAATTTTCCCATCATGCTGCCCTGTGGCGATAAATGTTATGTAGTTCCTGTCAAACCACTGAAATTACCCTCAGTGACTGCCGAGCTACATAGTTGTTAATATCAATTTCTTTTCCTTGTGAGATCTTCTTTCTAAATTTGCCTTCAGAGAAAACTTTAAAGAATATGTTTACAGACCCATTCCAAGGAAAATCGTGTTTTTAACATGCTCTTGTGGAATTTTGCTTGAGATGGAGGATATATACAGGGTTAAGTTAAAAACTGCATTTCAAAGTATCTATTTAAAATCATGATGGATTGGAAACACAGTGGTTTGAGAAAGCCCAGGTTTGTGATGCATCAGCCGCCAAAATCTTTCTTCTTTACTATCATTCTGAAACCTTACCACCTTGATTTTCCTTATCTGAGCTGACATGTGGCTCAAAACTACAGCTGGAAAGCTCTGATATATATATATATATATATTCATGGTACGCTAATTTTAGCTTGGTCTTGTGATTTGCTATAAGCTAGCTGAAGAGAGTGTAAACAAAAGGTTGATGGGAAATTAGCAGAGGCTAACTTCCACTCCAACTGTCCCTTTCACAGCTCAGGCAAATTTCGAACGCTCTGCAATTAGTTTAATAGTCAAATAATCACCGATTTTTTTTTTCTATGAGTTGACTAATTAGATCATACGAAAATTGGATGTAACCATCTTAACCATCATTAGCTTTAAACTTGAAGTGTTTAAGCTGTATGCTAACCAAAAATAAAAACAGTTTATTAAGCCTTTAATGAACCGCGGAGCTTCCTAACTGCATTTGTTCTGGCATTAGAACAAGACTTAATTCAGGTGAGGTCGGCATTTGAAACAAAGGAACTATTTTTCACAAAAGATAACATTTTGGTCTCGCTGGCTCAAATGTGGTACTGTACCATGCTTTTGTTCGTAGCCAGGAAAGTTAGCATGTCTACATGTCTTGCAGAAAGACTTGATCTCTTTTGAGAGCAGATGAGCAGATACATTTCACTTACCAGAAAAAATTTAGCTAATAAGTGTGCTCTCTGTTTGCGCTAATGTTAGCTTAGCTTACCTAGACGATTATCCCTTTTTGGTGTTATGCTGAGTCACAACGTGCTTCCTCTTCAGGTGTTCAGGTTTCGCCATAGAACAAGTTCTACCTTGCAGATATTGAATTGGACACTTGCTCCTATCTGAACGTTTTTGGCACGAAAAAACTCAATCACACTTTCAGTAGTTTCAGTAATCTTGGTATCAAAACGTTCAGATGGTTCAGGACATTACTTTTAGTATTCATAAAGTTTATAGTTTTTGAAATATTGAGCAAAATATGCCCCATAGAAAATGAATTAGAGTCTTCAAATGTCAAAATTTCAAGTAGATTAGCATCAAGGCTTTAAATAAATTCATGTTATGGTTTAATCTTTTATAGTAATTAGCAGAAAATGTATCTAATTATTTTAGCAACATGCTAACGTTTTTGGCTAATTTGTTATCTCCTAGTTTGGGGGGCTAATTTAGAGTTTAGCTTCTATTTTAGCAACAGGCTAACATACTGAGGAATTTGAGGCTATTTTGGAGCTTAGCTAATATTTAAGCAACAAGTTCGCTTTTTTTGTTAGCTAATTTGGCATCTACTAAGGTTTTTTGGGCTCATTTGGAGTTTAGCTTATATAGAAGCATGCTAAATATTTTTGCAAAATTGGCATGTATTATTGATTTTTAAATAATTTTACTACAAATTTTTGAGAAATTTAGGTCAACTTCAGTGCTCTTTCATAGTTGTTTAACATTTCCAGTTTTTTAGCAAATGTAACATTTCACAAATAGCTTTTGCATTTTCAGCAAATCTCTTCAGCAAATAAAGTAAATTGAGTCACCATTTTCAGCAAAAAGCTTCTGCATCTTCAACGACTACTTTCAGCAAAAAGCCCTCTCACTAGAATTATTGCAGGTAATGCAACTTTTCTAGTTTTATTTTAGTTTTTCTTTTGTTTCACACTTTAAAGCTCCATTGGCGTGCCGTTATGGTACGAGAGTCTTCCTATAACTTTCTGTGACACGTGTGTCAAAGACAATGGCAGACGCGGCATTAAAAAGCGCACACCATAAACAACTAATCGACTATTAAATAAGCTGTCAACTATTTTAATAGTCGACATAGTTGTGATTAATCAAGTAATTGTGGCAGGACTACTCTGCACAAAATATGTCTTAAAAAATGACACAGGCTCTTTGATTTTGGCTAAAAATTGCATAAATATAATTAATGTGAACAATTTTACAATAGATAAAAATATACTTGGAGAGGAACTTTAAATCAAAAAAATAATGAAAAACCATTTCAAAACTTTTAAATATCTCTGTATACAGGAAGCAAGGAGTAAAAAAATGAATTTAAAAACCTAACCTAACAGAAAGGTGTTCCTTTGCTTTAAGAATAAGAGAATCTCCTGAGGAAATAACAAACTTGATGCTGTTCTGAGATCTTTTATTCATTGAGTGTGTCAAAGCTGCCAAAAAGAACATAACGTTCCTGTCAAACTGAAACTTGACATAATCCTTCCTTTTAATAGAGCACATAGACTCATCGCTGTGGTTTACAGTTGTACTTCACTAAAGAAACTTTTATCTAAAACGAGTCAATGGAGTCTTAACCGTCTTTCTTATTTTATATACAAATACATGTACACTAACATGTATGGATAATTGGATTAGTGACAAACATACACTAAAACAAAAGTTAGTCATAAGTCAAACCCCTTGTATCTATTCCTGCTGATTCTGAGTCAACTCAGAAATGTTTGATGTAGATTTTTTTTCTATAACATTTCTATCTACCTCAACAAAGAAACCAGATTAGTTTCTGTGAAAGAAATTTTTATTCAACTGAAAATTCTGCAATGTTGTGACTTGATTTACATGGTAACCTCACATATACTGACTGCCTTAAATGCAAATCTCTTTTGAAAAATATTTGAAGAACAAAAGCCAGTGTTTGACAACTTAACATGAGTCATTGCACCTACAGGCTTCCCGTCAAAAGAATTATTTTTTGTATTTGTGAATTTCCCCCCAAATGCATAAACATCATTATAACCAGTTCCAGCATCATGGAATTACCTAAAGCTGCATTTCTAGAAATTGGATTATTGTTATCAACAATGAATAATGTCATCTTTTTGAGCTATCACACCTATTATACATGTTGTATATTAAACTTTTATACAAAAATGTACTTAAATATACTAAATTGATCACAGTAGGTAGTACTCTGATACATTCCATGAGTTCTCTCTTATTCCCAGGCCATCAGTAGTTTGTGGAATGGCACGAAGGCACCATATCCAGGTTTGCTGCAAAAAACATAAAGCAAGAAAAAATTAAACCTTTAATAAAAAATATAATTAGAAATTATGTATGTTGAGATGCTCAACTTTAAAGCCAATAAGTGATGAGAGTAAATCTTTGGGTGAAATTGAATGAATTCAGTGACTTGTGTCAACGGAGTGTAACATGAGCCCGCGGAACAGGTTAGAAAATTTGCATATACGGTCCATCTGGAGCGCTGAATGTGAGAGGTGTGGAAAGATAATTTTTTGAGAGCAGATCAATTTTTATGGAGGGTAAAAAAAAAATAAGTGCCCACGATAAATTTAATCTTTATTATGCTGTGGCGCAATGCAAATCTGCAGTGATTTAAGGAAGAACAAGTGCAGACCTGCAAGACATAGCTGAATGGTTGCAGTACACTATAATCTCTTCTACTTCACTTCATACCTTTTCCACACTCGAATGACTTTTTGCCAAATGCAAGTCTTTGTTATTGAGCTGAGTAATTTACCAAATAGTTAGTCAATGTGTTGCAGATGACAAATGTGGGAGACAAAATCCAGGAAGACATTCAAAGGGCTCACAGCAGGAAATAGGTGCAGATCTGCAATGATTAAACAGTAGATGCCTAATCCCTTAGCAAAAACTAGCACACTAGAAGTTTTTTTTTTTACAAATATTTTTGTACAAATATAAGGATAGCAGGTTACTATAGACCAAGGGGGGGCAAACTTTTTGACTCGTGGGCCACAAAAGGTACTAAAGTTTGACACTAAGTAGCAAATGTGAAGAGTTTTTGGTAATCCCACCTCATAAGAGAACAAAATAACACAGAATCTTGACAAAAACATTCCTTAATTGTGACTGAAAATTAAATTATGTAACTTAAAATTGAGCATTTTGGGGTTTTTATCTTAAAACTGTGGGGGTTTTTTTGTTCTAATTTTAGGGCTAATTGCACTGATTGGTTAATGCTAATGCTGCGTTCATGTGGTGTTGGAAAGATCGGACAAATGACCTTCTGACTAGGAAAACACACGTGAACGGGACAAAATCAACAAATCTTCCAAGGGGGTTGGAGTAATGGTCCTTCTGAATGCACATTACTTACTTAGTTCAGGAGAGATGTGGTTAAACTCCATTTTACGTTTTTATAGGTTCTCATGGCAATTTCAAACATCATAAATAGCTATTTATCCAAATATTAGCATGGCTATAACCCCAATTCAAATGTGTCACAGATAAGCTCTTTAAAAAAAATGTCTCATTGGAAATTATTCTATTTTTTAGATCACAAAACAATACAAAAAGCAACAAGAAACAGTGATATTTTGTTTGTGTACCTTAATATATGCATGTATGGGCAGCTGGGAAACGTGGGTGATAAAAGTACATGAGGAAAGCATTTGTTGAAAATATTGTCAAATGTTGGAGCTTTTTAGCATTTATTACAGATACAAAAGACTGTGTATGTGTTATATAGTTTTAAATTCTTTAGTTTGAGTGATCAAACAACTGTTAGATTGATAGATATATATTCTTTACTTCAAAGTTGCCAGTTGATCAACAACAGAATTACTGTTAATAGAGTGGTCACATGACTGCAGGAGCTCTATAATAGAGAGACTTGTTTTGCATTCAGCAGAAAATGTGATTTTCTACTCTGAAAGGTTGAGACGCAGAAACAACATTAGTTGCATTTGAATGCATTTCTGGGAAATGAGATCATTTACCATTCAAAGTAGCTCTGACCCTTGTAACGTCCATCACAGTGCGCTGCATCAGGAGCGTGCAGCTCCACCCCAAGGTGGAGATCTGCCTCCCCCTGCAGGTGGCCCAGGAAACGAACTGTCCCCGTGCTGATCCTTCCAGATGGCAGCATGATCCTGACCCGGTGGCCGAGCTGCAGGTCCATGGGTGAGTGGGGAACAAAAACTCGATGAGGGCCTCGAGATTTTCTCCATGACTGCACACTTGAAGAAGAAAGGTTTCTGTCAGCGATAATACAAGAACAATTGTGATTTCTGTTGATTTATGCAGAACATTTTTATCAAGGTGCAAAAAGACTGTATGGAAAAAGAAGTCATCCATGAGAGATCATCTAAAGTTAAAATAATAGTATGAAAGCCATGAAATATTGTTAAGTCCTAGTTAGGGAGCTTACTGATGCCAGTATATATTAAACCAGTGGTACCGGTCCGCAGGTCACTTAGTATCATGCTACAGACAGAGAAAAAAAATACCTGTGCTAAATTAGATTATTTCCATGTAGATTCTTTTCTGATCCTAAAGGAAGTTTTATTTTGGAAAACTTTCAGATACTGTTCACAACATTTTTCTTGGTCGCATGACTTAAAGCAGCTACCTGCATGGCTAACTGGGTTGCTAGCTAAAATAAAACAAAAACCAAACAACAAAACTTATTTTTAACATTCTTGGCGGAAGAAAAGAAACCAAAAAAGAACTTTCAACTTCAAAGAACAATAAAGCTGCTGTTTACAGACAAACCTGGGAGTCTTTCTCTACATATGGAATTATTGAGACAGTTTTTCTCCTGTAACAGGACCCGCTCCGGCTAATATGCAGAGACAGACTCTCGACTGTTTCACACACAGATAATAAAGTTGGAGACACAATGTATTCCCGTTTATATTATACTTAGAAAATACCAGTTTTATGAAGGGGACATTGTCATGAATCAACCTGTTTTCCCCTCTGACCACCAGAGGGAGCCATCGCCTGAGTTCTAATCTCTCCTGAGCCTCATCTTCACTCCATTTCCCACAAGCCTCTGCCCGCTGTTCCCAGACCTCACCAGCTGTCCCTCATTCAAGCAATCACCACCAAACATTTATAAGGAGGCTTCAGGCTGTGCTCAGGTGCGAAGTCTTGTTCTGGTTAATTCCTCCAATTCTGAGCGTTACCTCCTTTTCTCCTGTTCCTGTTTAAGCCTGCTTAGACCCCAGCCTGTCTTTGACCACCGATCTGCCTCAGCCTATGACAAACTCCTCGCCGTGCCTGACCCTCGCCTGTTCTTCACCACTAGCCTGCCTCAGCCTCTGACAAACCCGTCGCCGTTCCTGACCTCTGCCAAGTTCACCACGTCAAGCCCAAGCTCCTTAAATAAAAAACTGCATATGGATCCATCTGACTCTGACTCGTTGTTACAGACATCATTTTATTTTGCTTTATTTATCCATCACATGTTAAAAGTCAGACGTAACTGAAGCTAGCATGCGGTTGTTAGCCTCCACTTTGACGCTAAAGAGAAAATCTTCATTACAAAGTTCAAAGCAGCTGAAAACATTTTTACAGAGAATGAAGATTCAATCAAATAAAGTCTGGAAACTTGTAAAAGAGACGTGTGAGAATTTTCCAACAGCTAGAATGAATTAGGTAGGGATCTGTTCAGAAATTTTAGCACAGAAAATGTTTCTTCGTGCTGAAAAAATACCCAATGAAAAACGATTTATGTAAAGACCAAATATGAAAGATAATCAGATCTTGGATTGAGTGTTAAAATGACATTATATGGAGGAAAAAAAATCATGTAACGTTTTTTAAAATTAGAAATGACTTCTACAAATCAGGACCTTTGTTTCATTGAAACTTCATCATCTTATAAAAAAATCTACTTATATTATTAGACTTTTTCCACACAAACCTCTTGTAGTAGCATTTTATTTTGAAATAGAAACTTGGTAGCTTAAAAATGCTAACTTCTGCCCCGTGAAAATATTGTCTAATTTAAAGCAGCCCATGACCTGAAAAACGTTGTGAAGCCACTTCAGCTCCACAGTTACCTTAAATTAGCATCAACTTGAAAGCGGTTAAAGGAAATACTCAGTTCACCAAGAAGTCTGGAAGAAAGACTTCAACGTGCAAGAAAACTAACTCACTAGTATATTTAAAATATTTGTAGTTTACAAAGTCTTAAAAATATTATTTAAATGAACACATTACAAATTTTCCCATGGACAATTTAGTCAATTTTTCCATATTGTCTAACAGCTTTATACATTTTGGAGGTTCTTATAAAGACTCTTTGACTACCTGGAGGCTGAGGATGAGGAGGAAGTAGATCTAGAGCTTAGTGCTGATGATGATGTCATCTGGCAGCCTGACAAACTGCAGGCATAGCTGTCACTTCTCGATGACTTTGCTGACGTTCTGCGTTGGTGTAAACCGCCTGTCAGTTGCAGACGAGAACATTTCGTTGAAACAACCAAAATTCCTCTGTTGGCTTTTGCGTACTGCTGTCATTTACTTGAGCATTCATCAAACGTATCTCCATTGTCCACTCCCGACTCTCCAGTGTCCTCACAAGCCCCCACTTTCACCGACACCCCAGCATCAGAGACCAGCTGAGAGGGACGCTGACGATAATCATCAATGTAAAAAGACACGGTCTCATTACCGCCCACGCTCAATGTCACAAACACACCTGATTACGTAGCTCTTCCTGTTGTCTTTGCAGATCATTAAATCTTCTTTCCCATGATGCTCTCTCGCAGGCAATCCTGGTCTTGAGTGACAGAATGTCTCTCTCGGTCTTGTTCAGTCTTTTGTGAAGTGCATTTGTGCGATCAGGACTCCCAGGAATGGCTGCTGTCATTTTATTTTCAGAAACTAAGAAGAAAAAGCAAACTTGGTTATGAATCCAAAAGATGTTTTCTTTTAAACCAAGATAGCTTTTACAGCTAAATTTGAGTCAAACAAAAAATATGGTGCAAGTTATTATTCATCCGACGTATTTTTTATCGTGCAGCTCCTTACCCACGTGCCGTTTAACCTGCCTGCTTTTGTCCTCTGCGATGGGTTTTTCTCTTGGCAAGAATCTGACCGCATTGTACGGACAAATCTGCAATACAATGCTTCTCTTAATAACAATGCCTGTGACACCCTACCCCCTTTCATTGGTCAGAACTGATATTAAAAGAGGGTGCAGCGGAGAGAACATCTCGTGTTTGAGAGCAGGAACTCACCCAGAGAAACCTGCAGGTGCAGAGTATTCCTCTGTATGTCCACACACATGCAGTCCATAGGATGCCTGTTGTCATACTGGAGCATGCTCCACTTACATCGGGCTGTTTGGATCAAACGGTGAACAAAACCAAAGGAACTTGAGTACTGAAAAAGCTGGGATTTCTTTTAGGGTATGTTATACTGTCAACCTCATCCACAATATTGCATTTAATTTGAAAATGCACAGAGAAGGCACTGACCTTTTCCAGTGGGTCATCTGTAAGGTAGGGGAAAACACTTCCATGTGTGGTCATGAGTGAGTGATATCTCCCATTACTGTTCAATGGAGCTGTATCCTATAGTTTCCGGTGTGTGTTAATGTGGCTCCCTGAGCTGTTGCCATGCACCAGCTCTGCGTGAACGGCGCTGCAAACGGCTGCTGGGCAGGTAAATCTTGTCTAATCTTCTTAGTCATGCAGTAACACAGTCTAGTTGCAGCCAGGCTGCTTATTTTGGTCTGCTGAACCTGTACAGTATATGAACAATCCTGATCTAAATAACACTCTTAAGTTCAGCAACACCTGAGGATTTTACATTTATGATGTGAAATCCATTATAAGAGTATTTATCGGCACAAACTTCCCTACAAAAGTTAAGAGACACAATACAAAATGACAAAATAGTCATAATAAATGTGTACTGATGGAACTGTTTCTGTAAGTGTCAAAGAAGTGAGGGTTTCCAAGTAATAGGTTACAGCTTGCAGAAAATGTTGCTCCTTTTAGTCCAGGGGTCTCAAACATTTGCGGCCCCCAAGTCAATATTTTGCGGCCGCCGCCTTAATATGAAAGTTCAATGTTGGTGCGGCAGCGAGTTTTGTATGAGTGGCGTTTTTACAGTGCTGTGTGTGGAGCTGACGAACCAACCAATCACGGTGGGGTGTATAGCTCTTGGGGGCGTGACATTGACCGGCTTGAAGCATGGAAACTTTTAGGGCAGGAAACCTGACAACCCCCTCCCCAGAACACATGAATGAGTTCCTTACTTTTTTTCAGATAGTGACTATTTTGCACCTAATTTTCACTCAACACGTGCAGTCCAAACTGTATGGGGTTCCATTTGTGCCAAAAACATGTTTTTGCGTCCACTGCTGATTTTTTGGCACTAATGGAATTCCATACAGCCCAGACTCTGTCTTCAGTAGTAGTAGGAAATTGAGTTTGAGACCTCTGTTTTAGTCATTTAAACCTACTTTCTCTTCCTCATGTTTATATAACCTTTAATAACCCATATATAAACATGATTGGTCGGTCTCTGGGTGAAAGATTGCAGGATTGGTTCCTGTTTTGCACGCCCATGTGCTGAAGTGTAAAACATTGAACCTCATGTTGCTCCTGGTGGTCATAGGGTGGTGCTGTGATGCTAAAATACTTTGGGGCTTCAGGGAAGGTGATGAACGCCGATGGCTCTCTGTGCATTTCAGGACTGACTTTAAGATTCTTTTAATAGTTTATAAAGGTTTTAATGGTCTTGGTCCTTCTTATTTAAGTGATCTAATTTTAAAGTATTAGCCCTTGTGGACCTTGAGGTCCTCCAGTACTGGCTTTTTTAGATGTCCCTAAAGTGAGGTCCAAAACTTACATTCAGTCGTAATGGTCCTTGCCTGTAGAACAGCCTGTCCGAGAACTTCAGGACCACCAAGAACATAGAAATTTCTAAGCATTCACCCCCACTGTTCCATCTAAATAATAACGTGCAACCTGGACTTCTACATCATTGCATCTCACTATTAAATTATCTTTATTAAATTCCTATTAAAAGAGGATTTTTTTTATTTGGGGGAAATATTCAAGTAGAACTTGTATCCCAAAATATTGATTTTAGGAATCTGACAACAGTTTGCTATGGCTTTGATTGGTTTTAATTGTGTCTTGGTAGTGTTCCTATTGATTTAGGAACAAATCAGTGATTAAATCAGTCAGCACTTCATTTATAGCATGTTTTTCAAAACTCATACTTTATTTTCTAAGGCTAGACCAGATTAAGGAAAATGTTTTTTAATTTTTCTGTAAAAGAAATACAGTGTTGGTTAACTGGATCTTAAAGTTATTTGGATATCTCTGGAGAACTTCCTCTGGTGTGTCTAATTTATCTGTAAAAGTTCCTATAAATAAATCCTTTTTACATGCAAGGTTATGTAGTGGGGAGTAGTGGTTAGCGTCCTCAACTCACAGCAAGAAGTGTGGAGTTAGCATGTTGTCCCCGTGCAACTTCCTCCTCCAAAAACCTGCTACATAGATTAGTTGGTATCTCTTACTTGTCCCTGTGAGTGTGTGTGGCCCTGCAACAGACTTGTACAGGGATGCAACAATTTCCCCACAATTCAATTCAAACCTTGATTTTTGGGTCACCTTTTCTTTTTTTTCTTTCTTTTTTTTGAGTTTGATCTATAATTTAGGCAAATCTCTAGGCAAATGTTCTTACTGTGATTTGGTTGGAAATAAGAAAAGTAAAATTTTCCTAAATATTTGAGTTGTGAAGGCCTTTTAAATATGGCAGACAAAAGGCAAAAAGTCATCACGCAAAAAAAGTTTCTTTTGAAAACTCCATTCATGCTAAAAAACAATATGACTTGCGTACATGAGCTATTATGTAAAACCATGTGTTTATTTATCATGGTTCCTGTTTAAAGAATGACGATTAATAATTATGATTGTTTAGTCTGGGCCGGACCTTTGTGGAGTTGATCTTTTCCAAATAAAAAAGCTATATTATTTTTCTCTGTCTTTGATTAGCCCATTGATTTGTACAATGCAGGTGTCTTGGGTTTCAAAGTAAAGCTTGGCATTGAAGTGAAATGTGAGCCATCTGGCTGTGTCTGCTCACTTAATTGTTGTGTGTGAATAGATGTATAATTTCAAGCCTTTTAGGCCTTCATTTGGAGACATGGAAAAGCACTCATCTCACATTGTGGGTCATGTCCTCCAGCACATTCAAACAAATGGACACGCTGAAGATGTGTGTCCAAAACAACATAATGAGAGAGCAGTAATGCTTGATACTCTGATTTCTGTAAATGACAGTTACTATTTTTGTATTTTAGATAATCAAAACGCTATCAGACTGTCAGAATGAGATATTTTAACATGCAAATTATATGACGCCATATATGTGGTACCACTTATATATCAGGTGGTGGTAAGTAGGTCTCTCCACACCGTAATATATGCTTAAATAATTCTCACATGTGTAATAAAAAGCATTATCTTTGCGTATGAATATATCAGTATGTTGGGACAAAATTCATTTTTTGCACACTAAAAACAACCAAAGTTGTTTTTAACTTAATAATTGGTTAAAAATAGACTATTTTTTTACTGGATTATTTCAACTCAAGAAAAAAAAAACATAAATTAATTTGTAAGAAAACAAGTGTTATCCAAAAAATACTATTGCTCCAAAAAGGAGTACATCCCACCATGAACAACCCAAGAATTGTGTTGATAAAATAATAAAAGTGAACATTTAAATAAAAAAGGTTTACCTGTTATGTTTTAGGAACTTTTTTTCCAATTTAATCTTGCACAGGCACATCAATTAAATTATATGTTTTTTTTTCTCTCTTTTGATATAAAGTTCAACTGATTATTCTCATGTAAATTTGTTTTAATTTTGTTGATTTGTTGTCTTTTTCAGGATTTTTTTAAGCTGTGGCACATTTTTTTCATGATTAAAGCAACGTACCAAAGTAACATAAAATGTTGCTAAAGTCTAACAAGGTATGTATAATAGAATTGTAAATAGTTTCTAAAATATTTTTTAATAATATTTTTGGACAGCTGATGTTCTGGCAGGAAAGGAGGATGAACTCAAAGGTTTTTCTCAGTTGTTCAGTCGTTGTCTGTTTTTATTAAGGCTCATCTCAACTCACATATATATATTATGGAAAAAGTAAAAGGAAATAGTTTTATTGACGAGAATGGGGAATTAATTAACAGAAGTCAACTAAAAGAAGACAGAAACAGAGGTAAATTATATTATCTTAGTGAAGATTTGACGTGAAGGCAAATGCAAAATCTAGTGAGATAGAAACAACACTACAATTACATTTAGATTTTGGAGTTTTGATTTAATCTAACTTCAAATGTGTCCATTGCAGCTTCCTGCAGAGATGCAATGAATCCCCAAGTAGGATGCAGAGATAAACAAGTTTGTTGATGAAACCTAAGCGAGCACATTTCTAAATACATTAAAACTAAGAGTAAACTGATACATTTGAAGTAATCAGATTACATTTTAGTCAATTGAATCACAATTACATTGTTACACAAATTATATATTCTGATGCTAAAAAAATGAACTTAATTGATGCTTGAATTAATAAAATAATTAATCAATTGTGTTTTCCTTTCTATCTGCTTTTCCAGAAAATTTTTTAACAACTACTACACCGATTAAAATGTCTTCTCTTCTTTTTAATTGCACCAAAAAAAATGACTAGCCCAACTCTAGCAACCCAAACCATGATACAACAACCACTGTGTTTCTCAGATGAAAAAGAAAAACATTCATGTGATGCCAAAGGTTAAACCTTTCTGCCTGTTACGTGCACACTATTGTTGATCAGGGTTTTTTGAGACACAAGACTCATGAGCATTGACATCAGTTGCTGGTAAAAGGATCTGTTATTGTCTAAGGGACTCTGTGTTCTTCCCACAGAGCATTACTGTACACACCTTGTTTCCTAGATAATCTTTGTTGGTCAGTTGGTTCTGTGGAGGGCAATCATGGTCTTAAATGTCGTCTTATTGTACCCGGTCTGCAACCTTCAACTCTTAAAGAGACATTCAGGTTCATTTCTTAGTATAGGAGTCACAAAGCCAGATTTAACCCTTTAGAAAAAAATGTGTTGTTATTGTTACTGTTATAATAAATATAAATATGTTTTTGGCTTAACTAAAAGACAAAGGAAAAATATCAGTTTTGAAATATTAAGTAGTTTATAACTTTTGACAGAGGTTCACGTGAATTCCTTTCAAAATAAAAGACACCCTGTACCATGTTTGCAGTAAATCTTAGAGTAGGAGTGTAATGTCAGCAGTGACTGTGATTCTGACTGTGCTAATTAATTTCAAATTGATTTTTAATGGTATATGGCTTCCAAAATCTGTCAAAATGTTTAGGTGAAGCCACAATGCTTGATGAATTACTAGAGCATTATGGGTAATGTAGTCAGTGTCATACATACTTCAACTGGGTGTGAATGAAATGTAAAAAGTTTGACTGTTTAGTTTTGCCTGGTGCGCCTATAGTCCAAAACATTTTTATTATTTTTATTTTGCTTAGTGAGGGGTAAAAGATAGGGCTAGGTTCATAAACTTGATTAATTGATCTGAATCAATCTATTAATAGATCAATAATTGATGCATAAAAGTAGAGATCAATCAAACGCATATTGCTAAAGTCTGCTAGCTTGATGCTAACATAGAATGGGATTTCCTATATGACGGCTAATGCTAACGCTCGGTTGACCCAAACATACATTGCTGACTAAATGAACATCTTTACATCCTCGCAAGTATGAACTTTCCAAACTCTTTTCTGAAGAAATACTTTTAAAGTAACCATTTGTGGTCTAAAACAGCTTTCTTCTTCTTCTGGAATAAGGTGTAATGCTATAGAATCATCGCCACCTAGTGGCCAAACTAAAACACCCTCCAGGAGAGGCAGAACAATTGTTGGAGCTTCTCTGTTTGAGAAATCATGCAACTCTGTATGCTATTAATAATCTCATTATAAATTCACTAATACATTTTACAGTATGTGAACTGCATCAGATTAATGTGAAAATATACAGTATATATAGATTACTAATGTATTTCTAAATAAATGTTTCCAAATGTGTAAACCATATAAACGATCCAGGCTTTGGGGAATTGAATTTAATTGATTCTGGACTGTTTTTTTTAGTGAGAAAGCGCTTAAACCAGACACAAAGTTGAGTGCAAATACAAATTATCTGTCGATTCTTATTAATCCATATCCTGAAAAAGATGATATTTCTAGATAAATTATATTCTTTTCAAAGAAACTCTCCCTCGCACTCAATATTAGCTAATTTAATTTGATAACTCAGTTTAACAGTCTAATATTGTGTATTACTGTTGACATTTTACATGTTTTCCTCGCATAAGGAGCCTATTCCTTTTAAAGGTGTGTCTGTACAACCTAATTCATGACCGAGTTCCCAAAGTCTGACCAAAGAAAGAAAATTTCCATCCTTTTCATATTAATCGCAACACACCTGCACCTCCTGCAGCTCTAGTGTCAGAAAAGAGGAACTCTGTTACCTGAAACGTTCACGTTGCTTTTGTGTTTGACCCAGAGTTTCTACGTTCTTTAGGTCACAAAGAGGTATTTGTCATGTGTGAGAGCTTTATGGGTTGGGGAGAAAGGGGGCTCTGATTTCACATTTTGTTCAACAGAAACCAGAAGGCGCCCTATACAACGCATGGCTCTGAAATACACTCTCAAATGCTTAATCCTCTGAGTTATTTTTGTAAATCTTTAATCACTGGTTACAACGTTTTCTATCTGATTTTGTGCTACGTTTACCCAGAAAAATAGCAATAAGATATTTTAATAGCAGGTCACTTGCAGATGCATCATTGTGTTGTTGTGCTTTGTTTATAAATGCAATTTGAAAGAACTGCACTGAATACGTTTTCGCATCACCCATCATGAATATTAATAGTTTTCCTGCATCGTACCTGAATGAGCCAATATTTTTTTATTTCCGGATCCATTACCACATCATCTTTGGACCCACCCAGAATCATACAGTTCTCCCTCAGCTGCAGGTGAGAGTTTCCACTTGTTACGTTGCAGTGCTGTCAGCAGGAAGTAAAAGGGGAGGCGACGGAGAAAGCAACTGAAAAAGCAAGCAGAGAGAAAGACCCTTCACTTTTACTACAGCGGGCAAAAACGCAGGTGCGGTACCCCACAGGTGAGTGGAATTTGTTGCCTTCAAGTTAAAAATTTGTGTGTTTAATATTTATTTTTCTAGTTATTTAAACATTTTTTATGGAGAACAAGAAAACGTGAAACAGGTCAAAAACAGATGCTACTTTTGGTACATCTATTACTTGCTTTAAAGGTCAATTGAACAAATATTTTTAAATACCTTAAGAATCTCTAAAATTATTTTACTTTTACTTTTTTTTAATACTAAGACACTTTTAGAATGTTTGTCTTACAATTCTAGTGACAGAAACAATCAAAAAGTTCCGTTTTAAAGCATGAAGAAAAGAAAAAGTGCAACTGCTCAGTTTAGTTATTGCTAAAACAAAGATTTTCCAACAAAAAACACTTTGTTGTGCACTTTGTACCAATCTCCAAAATCTAAATTTGACTTTTTTGGTTCAAAGTCGGAATTTTTGTTTTTTTCTTTCAAGTTAAAATCAAAATGACACCTTTGTAACTCAGTTTCCAAGGTGTCGTACCCAAAGGAGGTTATAATGGGATCCAGGGGAGAAAGGAAAAAACAAGTCTTAGCACTTAGCAGCTCTCCCAGGAGGACTAATCAAAGAACAAACACTTTTTAATTGTGTTCACCGTCAAACCATCTCACTGAATAGGAGATAACTGAGTCACCACACCTAACTATTCTCAACAAGAACAACCTTTTGGATTTATCCGGCTTCTCGGGTGTCTTCGGATTCACTTTGTGGAAAACGTTTGGGTTAGAAGTTGGTCCTTTCCGCATCCACATATTTGTTCTCAAGAGCCGGGATGGAACAATTATGAGATCAGTTTCATCAGAACAATTAGAGGATTGTACAAAGAGCAGACCACAGATCAAAAGAGCTGCCCAGGTGGGTTACAATGAATGAGCACGACTCTTCATTCAGAACACGATTGGGTAAACACTGGATTGCGCCACACCGTCATCCTTCATAAAGACCTTTTGTCATCTCGTAAATTGAGCTTGAGGCTTAGTTTATTCTGTTTGTCTTATCTGAAATTCATTAGATGGTTAATAAGCGTTTTTATTTTTTAGTGGAGCTTTTATTTTGAAAGATAATAATAAACTTAATGTTTGTGGTTCTTTTGCAGATTGGACAAAGAAGTGCCTCTTCTTCCTCTTGTAAGATGATGGCTGTGACTAATTTGATGAAGGTTACAGGTAAAAAATATTTTTTTTTTCTTTATAATTATAACACATTTTGTAAAATGCATGCAATTAATCACAGGTTCTGTGTAGCATTTTTGTTTTTCTATATAATTGTTACTTATAATAAACTATCAATGACATAATTTGCTTTTTTTAATATGTTGCCGATAAATTTGTATATTTCTGGATGAATAAATAAAAAGATATATTAGTATTTTAGCCTGATTGTAACAGTGGGAGAAATATGAAAAGATGAGTCCACCCTAAATTATTAATTTTAATGTCATCAATTATTAAAGTTTAACCTGCAAGTACCTGGAGTGTTTGCTCCATTATATTTATGACTTCACTTAAATTCAATCTGAGATTGATGTTGACATTCTATCAGATCATCAGCAGTTGGGTTCAGTCAACAAAGTCTGAACTTAAAGTGTTTGAAACAGGCAATCCGTAAAGCCATACCACATGCTAAATAAGAGGTTTGAAATATCAGCAGTCTAATCCACTCAACGGCGTTAACTTGGTGTTTGTTTACTCAAAATAATATACCCCTTTAAACCATCGACCTCTGGAAAGCATTAACAATATCAAGAGCTGATACCAAAATGAAGCCTAAAAAAGTCAGAATTCTTCATTGTGCAAGTTTGAGAGCCTTTCAGGGAGTGTGACAGGTGCAGCTTGGGAAAACCATAGATGAGAATGGATAGGAAAACATTCACAGTTTATCAGTCCTGGTAAGCAAAGCTCTTGGGACTTTATTAAAAGCATATTTGTTAAAGCTGCAAGTGTTAATTGTACATGCTCAGGCTCCCTCAAAAGCAAAAGGACACACTTTGATGTGATAACTTTCTTGTTTCTCTTCCCTGAATGTTATACAGGTTTTCTGCACTTGCTTCTTGTGGGATTCCTTCTGCCTCCATCCCTAGTATCTGGACAAAACTCCACTACGTCCACAAATTCCACTTCTTCTGGGTCCCAAAGTACCTCGGCAACCCAACTCTCTTCCAGCTCCAGCACTATGGTCCAGTCCTCTTCTGTTACTCCATCTTCACAAAGCACAGCAACGTCCACAAATTCCGTGATGGCCTCCAGCAGTTCTGCTTCTGGAGGTACTGTAAAGGCCACTACCGACAAAATCTCCTCAAATACAGGATACCAGAGCCCCCTTATTCTCACAGTCACCTCTGAGAGCATCTCATCCACTAACCCTCTGTCAATAACAGCCGACCCTGAAGGCGCACTATTCGCTCCACCTTCCTCAAGCACTTCTGGAGAATCAGAATCCTACCACACCCAGTCTTATACAGTCACCTCAGAGAGGGTTTTGACCAGCAGCAGCCTTTCTTCTACAGTTTCCTTGGAGACCTCACAATCCCACATCACCCATTCTGCCACAGGCACCAGCACAGCCTCGTCCACTCACACCCCACTATTAACTGCTGTCACCTCTGAAAGCCTTAGAAGCACCTTGTCTTCTACAGTTTCCTTGGAAACCTCACAATCCTACATTCCACCCTCTCCCGCAAGTACCACCAGAAGTTCCTTTTTCGGGAGTACCACTGAAGCCATTTCTGAAAGCCTTTCATTCAAAAGCACCCATCATCCTGCCAGAGCCTCGTCCACTCATATCCCACGCCTAACTGCAGTCACCTCTAAAATCTTGTCATCCCACATGCCCCATTCTTCCACAAGTACCAAGGGAGGCTCTGTTTCCCAGAATTACCAGTCTCTAACAACCACCTCTTGGAGCTTTCCATCCGAAAGCACCTTGTCTTCCGCAGTTACCTTTAGCGGCTTGGCACCCCATACCACAATTTATGACACCTCTGAAGGCTCAGCCTCCCTGAGTGGCCAGTCCCATGTCACCACTACTGAAAGCATTTCACCCAAAAGCACCCATACTTCAACAGCTGTCCTCCAAGACTTATCATCCCACACCACTCTATCTTTCACAGAATCATCTGATGGCTCAGGATCCCAAAGTTCGCTTTTGTCCACAGACACCATGCAAGCCTCAACATTCCACAGCACCCAGCCGCTTGCAACCACTACTGCAAGCAATTCACCCAAGCGCACCTTTATTTCCACAGACAGCACCCCGTCTTTTACATCTGAAGCTTCACAAACCCATAAAACCCTTTCAAGCAAGGCACACTTTGGAAGCTCCGAGTCCCACACACCCCATTTATTCACGAGTACCTCTGGAAAATCAACACGCCAAACTGACATGGTTGTGGAGTCAGTACTCCACATGACCCAACCTCTTACAACCACCCAAGGCGCCCTTTCTTCCAAAGGCACCTCCATAGGGCCAACACCTCCTACCACACTCTCTTTTACCCGAACCTCCAAAGGCTTACCATCCGACACTCCCTATTCTTCAAGTATCACTGAACCCCCTCAATTACAAAGCATCATGTTCCACACAACCTCTCCTCAAGCCTTTTCACCTAAACATACCAAGTCTTTTACAGCTGCCTCTGGGGGTTCAACATCTCACAGCACGCTTTCCTCCACCAGCACCTCCGGAGGCTCAACACCTCACAACCCCCAGTCTCTCACAGCCACCTCCGGAGGCTCCACATTTACTGCCATCCAGTCTGTCACAACCATCACAGAAGGCATGGTATCCAACAGCACCTACCTCTGTCAAGCATTAGGGTATCGTGCATCAACAGAAACAGCATGCTGCATAGTGTGCTTGCTCTACCTTTGGCTGGCTGGTGCTTGTTGGCTTTCTTTAGATTCTTGTGGTAGACATTAAGCTTTAAAAGCTGTTATTATTGAAATCAAATTTGTCAATGAGACAAGTTTCAGACAAACAAAAAAAAATCTACAGTAAAATCAAAGTCAACATTCTAAACATAACACTTATTCGAAGAATTATGAGAAATTGTTTGGCACAAAATTTAAACAAACATACAAGCAAGTTTAAGAAGACAAGAAACGAATTGTTCCACCAAAGTCTACAGGGATGTCAAACTGTACTCCTTAAGGGCCAGTGTCCCTCTTTTGTTGTGGAGTGCATTCCCTTGTGTATAGTACGGTATACTTCCAATTACAATGTCTTCCTCAAAATTTCTGCATTTTAATTTCAGCCGCAGAATAGAAGGTTCTATTAGAAGGTTTAAAGTCAGTCTAACATTTTAATTCCCTTCTTCTCCATGACTTCAGGCTCTGGTTCCTTCACTTCACTGACGTCCTTCTCTGCTGCTGTCTCCTCTGACACAATAAAAGCTCTGCAGCTTGGTTGAGATCTGCAAAAAAAATACAGCAATGTATTCTTATTATGACTGTCATGGTCATTTCAGTTCACGATCTGACGATAAAATCCTTTTTTCACAGGGAGCACAGGCTCAAACTGGACTTCTGGGACGAATTATTCATCTGATATGGCAAGTCCATCTTTATTTTATTAGTGTGCTGGTCTCTGTCACACCTTGTTCTTATTACTTTTTGCCTACACACTCACACACAGCTATACTGCCCCTCGTTCACCTGCTCCTACTCCCAATGCTACTCAAAGTACTCCAGTGAGAATGCCACTTCCTGCTCTTCTAACTACAACTGCCAGGTAATGAGAAAATCTCAAACTAGACAAAGCGGTTTCATGTCTGATCAGTAATGTAGGATAAAGCATTTTTAAAACACATGTTTAGTGATTGACACTTGTCTCACTCTTCTAAACCCGATCAGTAGCAGATTTACCAATGTACTTAAAGAGATCTTGCTGATTTACAGAGAGAGTCAGGGGCAGCAAATAATGTTTTATTTTGTCAATTTATTGTGCAACAGCTACTGAGGACAGCAGACATGCAGTACAATGTCAGCTGCAGCTCCTCTTGTGCAATGAGCTGTGTCAACAGCTCTGACACCAACTGCTCTGTGAAATGCTGCAACTCCACTGGATGTCTCAATGACACTTTTGCATCCATGATGACAATGACCACAGGTAAGAGCATTTCAATGTTAATGACATCGTGTCCTGAAACACTAGTCATGCTAGATCATGCTTTTGGATGCAAGTTTTCACTTATTCAAGCATCTTTTTTTATTTGTTTTATTTATATTTCCTGATCCTACTGGCAGCAGGCACTGCAATATCAACAATAACAACAACAAGAGCTCCTCAACCCACCACTGCAATTGTCATGACAACAACCAATAATGTAAGGAGATAAAGTCAACTGGGACTATTGTACCAAATTCATTACATTTTATCACTTGATTGTTGTATTGTCATAATGCCATGGAGTTTACTTTTGGTTTATTGCAGTTATTGTTTGCATTTTATACATTTTAGACACAAAAGAGTGTAAAGTGCTTACATTAAAAGGCATAACAAAACTCCACAGCGCTAATTATTGCATCATTTTCTTTTATTTGCTGTTTTCCAGGGAAACAAATGTGTGATGGGAACATGTATGGGGGAGACCTGCTACTCAAGTTTTAACAGACAAAACTTTGAAACATGCACCTCTTCGAAGCCCAACTGTCAGGTGAGACGTTCAAAGTGATCAATTTAGCTCAATGTAATCAGTTTTCCCCAACATTTAGAATGTTCAGACATTTTTGCACCACCATTTATTCCCTTTAAAAGCTATTTGTAGGATTATATTTTGGATACATGTTCAGGGAAGTATGTACATCACTCAAACACACTGCAAAACATTCATCTCATTAATGATAGGGGTGCTGGTACTTTTAGTATTCATATTTTTTATGTTTTTTAAGATTTTATGAACTATCTTTTGATCCATGTTAAGTCAATAGAAAATTTGTCGAATTCTTTGAGCACTTTGCAAATTTCGCAATTTTGATATCAAAACCTTTCAGCCCATTCAGGACATTCATGCTTGTACTTTTGATATTCAGAAATTTTACGAAATTTAAGATTTTTTGCAATTTTTGCTAATTTTTTTCACCAAAATCTTCAAATTATGTGTTGACTTTAAAAACTTATGGAATACTGGTGTCAAAGCGGTAAGCATGTTCAGGATTTTAATGCTACTGATGTTTTTAAGAGCTAAGTTTGAGCTTAGCTAATATTTTAACAACATGCTAACAGTTTCGGCTAATCTGGCAACTACTAAGGTATTTAGGCTAATTTGGAGTGAAGCTAATATTTTAGCAACATGCCAATGTTTTTGGCTAAGTTGGCATCTACCGAGGTTTTTTGGGCTCCTCTTGAGTGTAGGTAATATTTTAACAACATGCTAACATGTTTGGCTAATTTGATATATACTGAGGCTTTCTTAAGAAATTCTGGAGTTAAGCTAATATTTTATAAGCATGCTAACGTTTTAAACTTTTGGCATTTACTAGGGTTTTTTTAGGATAATTTTGAGTTTAGCCAATATTTTAGCTGCTTTTTAAGATAATTTGGCCTCTAATAAGGTTTTATATATTAAAATACTTAAGCAACTTTAGCATTATGCAAATAGCATTACAATGTTTTGCAAATTCCTTCAGCAATTACGACAAATTACTTCAGCAGCTTTAGCATCTTCAGCAACCACATTTAGGAAAATGCTTTCACACTAGCATTATCAAAGGTAGTTCAACTTTTCTAGTTTTGCATGTCTTTTATAAGTCTTAAAGTTATATTTTGGGGAATTTTTAAATATTTAAGAAAACATATGTTTACATGTAACAGGAATTAGGACTCATTTACAAAAGCATAGTTCATGGAAATAAAAAAAAATCTGTTTTATAATCAGCTTGGACTTAAAACTGAAAATAAATACTCATTGTGGACAATTGGGTAAAGGAGTGGATGGAAGGAAACTATAAATATGAGATGTCCTTGGCACAAATATGCATTCCTTAACTTGTTTCTTCGCAAAAATTGACAAAAGGAGACGTTCTACTTATTGTTAAACATGATCTTTTATTCTAGGCTTCATTTCTATCATTTCTATGGCTTTCATGACATGCTTTTACAAACTTTTTTGTTGCAGTTGAAAAAGGAGACGGTGAACTCTGCAGTACAGTGGACAGCAGGTTGTGCAAACTGCACCGGCTCCCCCTCCTGCACGGCTTCTACGCAACCTCCATGTTTTCTGGAGTGCTGCATCGCCTCCAAGACCTCCTGCCTTATGCTCAATGGAACTCTCAATGTCCCCTCTTTTGCTGTGAAAGGCCCCCACACACAACTGATCACTTACTTACTCTGCGTGATTTCCTCTGCTGCACTGTTTTTCATTTTGTAGCTGGCCTACACTTTGACATAGCTTCATATAAAATATAAAAAACAACATTTTTGATGCGTTGAAAAACTTTCACTTCTAATCAGTTTAGAGTGCATGTAAAAATATAAAAATAATCAGCTGAAATTGTGATTTCTGTATTCTCAATGTCAATAATTCTGTTTATTTATGTTTTCTGAATGCTATTTTTAATAAAAGAAAAATATAAATTTGGCATTCTATCTCAACGAAAGCAATACGATCTTCACAGTTCAGATTTGAGTTCTTTACCATTCTTTACCATTATAAATAAATTCTACATTAATTATATCTTTAAATCCTGATTTTATGATCCAATGTAACGGTTTTAGTACTCTTTTTGCATTATTTTAATCTGACATGTTTTGTCTTTTATTTTCTATGTCAAAACCTGTTTATATTATTCCTGAATCTCAAAACTATAAAGACATAATTAGCAGGTAAGTCTGACCATCCTTTCGGCATCATAACTGTTTAAGAAATGAACATGTTTCTATCCTTTCCCAAATTACTGTGAACAAAAGCAGCTTTAATTTAACTTGCACTTTATGAGACACGAATGTTGATCTGTTACAGAACATTGTGGAAGCTTAAAATAACATTTCTTTAGAGGAAACTTTATTCAGAAATGTGCAATTCAGTACTCTCATCTATTCCTTGTCTTGTAGTTTGTAGATTGTTCATTAAATGTCGTCATCATGTAGTTTTCAAAGTATATTTTATGGTACAACAATGTAGTGTAAATGCTAGAAAATTATGTGCTATTGTACTCTTGTTTTGTGAACTGTAAAAAATGCAAATTGTGTGCCTTAAAATAAAGCTTTCTAAATCTATATTGTCTTTTTTTTAGGTTTTAGTTAACACATTTGTATTTCTTAATAACTAAATATTTACTAGAGTAAAGGGAAGTACATAAAGGACATTTTCCTAAACTATTATTTTTTTACTTTCTTTTTTAGCGTGTTGTAAACTTTCCAGTCTCCTTTGCAATACGTTTCAAAGATTTTACTATTCGTTTAATTGCAATGCAACGTGCCATTCATGAAAATTGTATATATTAAACTTGATTACTTTTTTCCCCTGATGGTTGAACTACTGCCGGAAACTGTTGCAAATATGCAACAATATTAAATATTATGTTAAGAAGACTAAAAATAAATAAACAAGAAAAAAATTACTAAAAGTGTTAATTTAGTTGAATAAAAACATTTTACTTTTATATTTTTCTGAATCAATTTGATCCACAAGTTTCAGTTTTACATTTGAATTTACATTTTAATTGGGACATAGCAAATATACAGACTGACAATGGGTTGGCACAAAAAAAAGCTGGTTTCCCCTAAAAATAACACGATCAGGGTGTTCTGAAGAAGCTAATGTTTCACCAAAATAAGAGGAAGGGAAAAAACACCCAAAACAAGTCGAAGTCCTCTTTGGCTGATAACAGCGAAACAATTTTTTTGAAAGAGTTGCAAACTTAACTCGAAGAACATGGAACTTACTAAACAACACTTTTTTTTCTGAGCCAACATGAGTCTTGAGTG
>NC_050527.1:3573107-3575658 GCF_002922805.2 Oryzias melastigma
ACTGCCTTTTTTCACTGTAAAAAAATGTTTTGACAACAAGTCAATGTGGACCAGGGGTGGAGTTACAGGGGTGCAAGGGGGCACCTGGGCCCCCATCAAAAAACCTTTGCCACCCATTTTTTGGTCAATATTAGTATAATTAAAGACACAGATTAAGAAATCATCAATAAGCTTCTTTATGCATTGCAAAAATGACAAAAGCAACATTTTTAAATGCAATCTTGAGCCCTTCAATTTATTTGTTACGCCCCTGTAATGTGTATGCTGGCTCATTTGGGATTTTTTAGAATTTTACACTTTTTTTGCTACTGCTTTACAATAGCAATAGCACATCAGCTAAAACAACTGCTGTTTTAATATTCATAGCAATGATAATTTAAAAAATTGAAATACATATTTGACCCTTTCATTTGTCTTTTGACTTCTCACCCCCAATAAAATCTTCTAGCACTTATGCACATGCAAATTAATGTGAATGTGAATATATGCTTGTTAAAAACGTATTTGTGGATAAAACTATAACTGTAAATATTTACAATGGGTTTTTTGTTTTTTTAAAAAGAAAAGAAAATGTTGAATTTTTCCTAAAAAATCTTATATTTTCCTTCAAAATGCAATGATAAATAGTTTAAAGTCCTTAGAAGGGCAGACAGAAAAGTAAATAACAGATTTCTACACACACTAATATTGTTGCATTTGATTGCATATCTCCAGATTTGCACAGATTACTTGCAGGGGTGTTTTTCTTTTTTAAGTCTGCCATATTGAGATCCAAAAATAAAGATTCTACGCCTTTTTTAACCAAGAAAATGACAGCCCACGTGTGACGTCAGCGCGACAGCAGAGATCCTGTGTGGGTGCGTGGCAGACCGGGTCGGGCTGGATCAGTACATCAGGAAGAGGAGCTGCAGCCAGATGGTTTCAGATTCAGAATAATGCTGGATCCCGCGGAGCCGCCGCGCCGTCTCTGCCGCCGGCGTCCACGTTCCTTCAGGGAGGCGTAATCTGGGCTAAGTTAGACTCAACTCCTCCGCTGATTTTCTTTCTTTTTTCTCTTTCTCGCCTGGAAAAGCCCGACTCAAGTTCCCACCATGGATCAATCTGTCGCCATTCAAGAAACTTTGGAAGAAGAGGAAAGCTGCTCCATCGTATCTTTTTTATGACACGAGCGCGCGCTGGTTTAAGGGGTTTCTAACTGAACCTTTGGGGACGAGGCCTTCGTGACCTCACGTACACTTACGTGTCTGGGAATTAGGAGTCACTTTAGTGAGCCAATGAATGATTTGAATCCAGGAACAGGTTATACAGTGTCAAAGTAATGACCTCTTTTAAAAAAAAAACGGGTTTGGTTGGTGGAGGAGACCTCGCGAAAACATCTTCAGGGCTGTACGGATCCACTTTCTCCACAAGGGGGCAGCCTTTCCTCACCAGTGATTGTCTGAGGGCCGGGGTAGAGGGGGTGTGGCTAAAAGTAGAAGACAGAAAGTTCTACCAAACGTACTTTTTCCTAAAAAAAACTGAGAATTTTTAATTTGTATCCAATAATACAAAAACTAATCTCCCATGTTTTATGTTTTGGGTCACATATCTAACTAAATAAACTTAGTTTTATACACCTACTCTGATGAAAATAGTGTTTTTTCAAATTAAAATCCCATTAGTTAACACACTCAACGGTCCCCCCAGAACTCAGAGGCGAGTTTCTGATGAACCACAACTGCACTGCAGAAACTATGTCCCAGAAAACAACACTTTTTTGGCTAAATACGGAATCACAAGGATTCAAAATAGCTCAAAAGTTGAGCAGAGTGGGTCTTTAATACAATTTGATCAACATAATCTATAGCAATCTTTATTTTATATCTCTTCCTCATAAAAACACCTCAGATTTGATTTGGTGCTATGTTTGGGGTTGTCATATGGGATATGTACGCGCATGCTTTAACTTTTTTAAACTAGGATGTCATCCTTTGCAGCACTGTAACTTCATTTTTTGGAGTTGTGATTCTTTTAAGATGTCTCCTGTTCAACAAACTCAAATGGGGTTTTCTTTTTTAACAATTAAAATGTATGGCTTATTTTGACTGCAAAACAATGAAGATCTTGGTCAATTGTGGTTGAATTTCCTATATTATTAAAATATATATATATATATATATATAAATATTCCTTGGAAAGCAACCTATACTCTGCTAATAGTGATTTAAAACTACTTTATTTACCCTTCACTGAAGCTTATAACAGTTAAATGACAACATTTTGAGCTCTATTTATTGTAGTTAAAGAAAATTATTTGTAAATGTCTTAAATGTAAATAACAGGCTATTTTTGTGTAATGGGATGAATAATTTTTAACATGTCTACATGTTGCTGTTAATTCTAAAATGACTGTGTCCTTTACTAAACTGAAAACATGCCGTCCAATGTGACGTTATCGACAATAACAGTACGGAAAGCCGCCTGCTGGGACTGGTGGAGTCTGCAAATGAAAATGCGTAAGTTTGAATCTGTTTTGGGAAGTAAAACTATCTCAAATATGTAAAAACACTCT
>NC_050527.1:3575730-3588600 GCF_002922805.2 Oryzias melastigma
GTTTTTTGCTTTTTTTTCCAGATCAGAATGACGTGAACTTGGTTATAAACTGCACCCAATTTTTTATGTATTTTTTCTGATTGTTAATTTGATTACAGACAGGCATCGGCTAACCTTTTGAATACTAGAGTATGCCACAGTGTTGTTCCTTTGCAGAATATTACTAAAGAGTTAATTTGACCTTGGATGGAGAAAGACATGTTGTAATTATGTCGTGAATTTTCCAGAATCTTCATTTACACTCATCGAAGAATGGCCATCACTGCTGACGATGTTTCACTGGAGGACATTCTCCCCATTTCACTTGATTTTTCTGTTGTTGAAGGTAAACATCATTTGATCTAATTCTTAAAAAAAAGCATATTTCCAAGAAATAATGTTGCATTTAAAAATGACATTTTTTTAACATGAAATTTATCACTGATTTCTTTATAGTTTCTTCTCCAGAGCAGCTGTTTGTTGTGGGTGAGTTGCAATTAGTCATAATATGATTGGCAGCTTCTTTGCCACATAAAGATAAACATTGGCTTATCATTGTTGGATCCTATTCTAGGCACAGATACCCGGGTGAGAGTAACCTACAAGCACAAAGAGATGGAGCTCAAACTTCCTTTTGGGTCCCACTCGCGCCTCTTTCTCTCTGAAGTCAACAAAGCATGGAGTGGTGGGTTGAAAGTTTTATCAGGTCATATTTGAAGCTACCTTAAAGTCCCAATCTGATCATCGATAGCGTTTCTAGTGGTCTTTTAATTATGATTATTAGCCAGAATCTAAAAACGTATTGTTTTCTAGAACATAGTTTCTGCAGAGCGGCAGTAGTTCATTAGAAATTTGCTTGGAACCTCAATTTTATTCTTAATTTTCTTTAGTCATAATATATAAAAAATGAAAAGTGCTTATTCGAATTGATTCACTTGCACAGAATATATCTCAATGTTACTGCAGGTGAGTGTGATTCAGTCAAGTTTACTTAACTTGAGTTAGTCATACAAACTGATAGCATCTTGTGGTGTAAAGAGAACGAGAGCAGGCGGATGGAAAAAGCTGCAGCCTTGGCCACACGTTGAGTCTTTTATCTCTCAAATCAACCATTTGCAAAAGCATTATGTGGCAACTGTTCACATAAAACTTGTAATTTCCTGTTCAGTAATCATCTTAAGCTGACCAACTTTTTTTCTTGTTCTCCTGAAACAAACGTGAGTAATAGACACACCTTAAAGACAGTTTACTGTCAAGGATGTGTCACATTCACCACTGGCTCACAATTTTCACAATGACCGTAACACACTACAGTGGTTTTGTGACCGTCCATGTTAAACTGTCTGTAGGCCACTGTAATGAGAAAAGAAAAAAAGTTGATCTGCATTAAATACTCTTTTTCTCTCCCTATTTTTTGTCCAGATGTTTGTAGGTCCCCCATGCAGGAGCTTAAGTTTGACTGGATCAGCAAATATCAAAAAGGTCAGAAAGACGTCCCCACACCCCTGGATACTGACCTCACCAAGTACAACCTGCACCAAGAAGGAGGTTTGATATTTTTAGCTATTTGTAGACGTTCAAAGACATTCACTTTTCATTTAAAGACCCACTCCAATGAATTTTATTTTTTATTTTTTAACACGTTGTTGCAGCAATTTCCTGATTATGGTGGAAGTAAGACTTGGATTAAAACTCAGTGTATTAGTTTTTTTGTTTTTTTAGTTCAAATTGTTGTTGGAAAAAAATGCAATTTGAAAGACTTGCAGTTAGGTAAAATCTACAAGCTCCCTGGTCCGCTTAATTCTGATGCATCCACCTGCAGACAAATAGCTCCATTTACGTTTTTATTTTCTTTGTCTGAGCTGACATTTCTTTCCATTTCAGTTGCTCCGATATTGTTAGGTTGGGGAGAGAGTGTAAACAAAGGGATGATGGGAGTTCAAAGCAGGGTTACTCTGCACCATTGACTGTATAATCACTGGACATATCAACCCCTCCCCTCTTGTGTTCCAAATACCCGCTGGTTCCAAGAAGGTCAAAATCCCATAGACTACTATTGAAAAATAGACAGTTTTATGGAGGTAATGCATTTTCTATGGATGACATTAACACCTTGGTATGTCCAGCAAAATAATATATGTCAATGCTTCACACCAACAACTCATGGGTGGATTTCTGATTAACTTCTGCGGCTCTGCAGAAACTATGTCGAAGAGTTTTTTTTTCATTTTTATCTTGCCTAAAAATGACATAATCATGAGGAAAAACCTCTAAGAATGCTTTTAAAATATATTAGATCATTATTGATGTGGGTCTTTAAGGAAAATGTCACTGTTGTTTGAGGTGTGACGATTGCTTCATAAAGTTGTGCAGTTTTGACAAAGACCTCTTCCTTTGAATATTATTGGTTTATCCTGCACATTTGCTGCACTTTAATTGACATCAAGACTGAAAATTACCAGTACTAGTGCCAAGACTTGTCCAGAGGCAAAATATGCAAGTTGATCACAAGAACAAGCTTGTGTTTTTTGTTTCTATTCATGTCTCTTATGTCATGCAAATAACACCATGTTTGTAACTGGAGCCATGGGGTGTATGCAAAACTCAACTAAAATGCATTAGCTAACTTGGGTGGTTAGTGTAACTTTAAAGATTTTTTACTATTATTGTGTAGTTTTACATTTTACTTTTCGTCTTGAAATGCACAGGCGTTATCTTGGCATGCAGAGTGATAAAGCAAATAGAAAAAGGTCATTTCCTGTGATATTCTCTGCTGCAGCTTGTCATTCTGACTGCAGCAGCAGCAGGTTTCTGCCGTAAACTCCTCCTACAAGTTAGCATGGGCAGGTCTGAAGTGTGCCGGACCTTGATCTTCTGCCCAGAATGCGTGGAATCGATACAAGGAGATGTCTAGGGTGATGAAAGTCTCTGGTATGAAAAAAATATCCTTCTATAGGTCCGTTTCGTCAACTTAAAGACGATAAATAGACGAAGACTGACCGCCGGTTAGCTTAAATTAGCTAGCTTCTTAAGCTAATGCTAACGTGTTGTAAAATTCAAATGGGCTAAATTTAGCTAGATTAGCTTAAGTGCGTTTCGAAAAAACGCTTCGACGGGATGTTTTATTTATTTATTAAATATAAGACTATGCACTTAAGAATGTGTCGTATATATTTTACAGTTAACAATGAAATGAAGAACCAAACGATGCCGCTAGTCAGACACTTGTTCTACCATGTTTTTAGCGTAATTTTAAGCACTCAGTCAGGAGACGCGTTTTATTTTGTAATTTTTGCTTCATTTTTTATTTTGTTTTTATCGTTTATTGGTACAGTCTGTTAAGCTAACTTCATAACTTTAATGTTTAGTTTTAACTTTCTTCCCCCGCGTTTTCTTTGCGACAAGACGACTTATTTTCGCTTTAATTCTTTTTATGCTAAAACCAGTAAAATCAAGTTAAATTCAAACCGGATTCAATGCATCTACTAGATGAGAATAGTTTGGCCAATGAATGGCTCGTTCAAGAAAATGAATGTTACTCGTCTGCACACATAGGTGGGGATTACACATGGGGGGAAGTTGTGTAATGGTGAACCTTGTGCAGTTCTGTGTAAGAGAGCTGTTAGTGTTTTAAAAGCAAAGAGCGAGACACCAGATAAAAAGGGATTGACTTGTATGTTGAGTGCTGACTAATCGCAGTTAAAGTCACACAAGAATTGCAGTTGTTCAGACCTTATCATGCTGTCTTCCCAGCATTAAAGCTGGTGGGAAAATAGCACAGTTTGTGCTCTAACGTAATGTCCTGAAAGAGCAGCTCAAACAGCAGCTACAGGTGTTTTCAGGGTTTTACGGAGCAGAGTCTTCATTTTATAAGAGCATTTGGTGTTGACACTAAAATTAATCTTTTGATTTATTAGGAAACCTGAAGTATTGTTTGTTTATTTATTTTTGTTTACATTTTTGGGCTACCAACAACAAACCACCTCTTTTTTGTTCACCTTCATTCATCCTTGTTCATCTTTTCTTTGTCGTCTACCTAAACCACGAGGACCTAGTTTCACATCTTTTTGTGGAAACGTGCTCTCTGTCTGCTGTAACATTCTGGGTTTTTTGATTCGTGCCAGTTTTGCTTGATATGATCTCAGTTGAGTCAAAATCTGATGACTATGAATGAAATTATTAAGCGTAAAAACAAAACTCCAACCCTCTGAGAATCTTTTTCATAACGTCTTCTGGTGCTTTTTTTACCCTCTAAATTCAAAACAAATTACACATCTAACATTATTGAGACTTTACAACATGTTTATCTTTTATTTATTAAGAATTTTGTCAAAAAACTTTTCTCTCATGGCTTCTAGTTTTTATCTTCTTCCCTGTTTTTTGTCACAAAAGTAATTTAACTATTGAGAAGTCCTTTCTGATCATTCTAATAAATGGAATATCCTGTTTAGCTTAATAAATATTTGAGACAGAGGTGTATGCTTTGGATATGATGCACACATTATGGCAAAATTATAATGCTACCGTCTGCCAAAGTACCGTCAAGTAGCTGTGGCATTTTACAGTCATGCTGGAGGTCATTGTCACTGTAACATGATGTTTATGGTGGTACTTTGTGGTAGCAAATATGTGTGTTGACTTACTTTGCAGTTTGTGATAGTTCAAAACAAACTAACTTGAGCCATTATCCTGTGATGTAGGTCAGGTGTGATTTGAAGGTAAAACTTTTTGGATTGGATTTGAATTTTCTGCTTGGAGGAACTTGGCTTTCTGTTTTGCTGGAGCCAGCTGTGTTCGCTGCCAAGCTGCAGGAGACAGGGCCCATGCTGTCTCATGCCTTCAAATCCAGCTACTTAGAATGCAATAACTGTAAGCGGCTGGAAAAGTCGGCCCGTCTTTACAAAGCAACAACTGAGTCTGGATTTATAATTGCTAGAGTTACTTTATTTCCCAAATTTAGCATAAAATTCTAGTATTTGAGGGCTAAGGCTTTGGTTTTCTAAAATAAATTATAGGTGCAGATGCTGCCAAAGTGATATGACATGCCTGACATGACATGTCTGTGTCTAGTGTGAAGGATATTTAATAGATTTTGCTAATAAGTAAAATCCTCGTCATATTTAACCTCAATACTTTGTAATTTTAAAGAAGCAAAAGGAGCTACTGTATTTAGTGACACAAAAACCTTTTACTTTATACTTTTTTAATAGTACTTTAAACATCTACTTTTGACCATCAATTTATTTATAGATGCATGTCTTTTATGACTGACTACTTGCTTAATTTCCTGTTTTCTTAAGTTTCCTCATTCATTGCTTAGCAATGATTCCCTTGAATTGCTTTAAAGCAAAGATTTCTCAGCTTTTAAAAGAAAGATGCACATGGCAATCTCGACCAGAATATACCACTCTTGATTGACATTAATTATTGTCAACAGTTCATTTTAACTGTATTTTATTGTAATCGTATTTTATTTCTACTGTTATTGTTTTAACTGTATTTTATTTTCTAGTGTTGATGCTTTTTGATCTTTTGTTCAAGTTTGCTCAAGTGATCTAAAACAATATTTTTGTCAAATTTTCATCAGCTCCACTCCTGCACTTCCAATTAAATCCTAACGTTGTGTTTACATCAGGGTTTTTCCTTTCTTAAAATAAGGTGGTAGTGGTGTCTCATCGCGGCCTTAGACTCGTGTACCTTAACTTTTGTTCTCCTGAGCAAATATTACAAATTGACAATTTTAGCAGGTATATTTACAGAAATAAAGGACAAATTAGTATTATTTTATTTCCAGTTTAGTTCTTTATTTTCTTTATTTTCCTCTTAGTAAATAACACCTCATTAAAAATGTACTGAACATGGGATTGTGCTCCAAACATCTCCACATTACTACTCAGCTACTCACTTGCACAGAGAACAACCTGTAGCAGAGAACTGACACGCCAACGTTTCATCTTATAAAACCTTTACAGGCACTCTTGGTAGTCAAAAACCTCTTGGTTACGACCATCAAATGCAACTTTACAACAGACATTCAGTTTAATGTGACTACGCTCCACCTGCAGGTTTTTTTCTCTTCCCTTTTTGAAAAAAAAAAAAAAAGTTGCTTATCTTATGACTTTCCATACCTGTAAAACTAATACATTTGACTAACATGACTGGTTGATTTATCTATCTACGTGTAGCTAGATGTACATGGTTATAGAAGAAAAAATGGGTGTCTGAATTATCCACGAGGAATGTTTGATACGTGCGTGGAGATGTCTTATTTCTCCGTGGAGTTTTGACTAATAAACAATACGCTAATTTGAAAACAGCGCCATTCGCCCTTACTGGTGAATGTGTGTAACTGCAGTTACATGTGATGAAAGATCGCGGCACTTGATCACGTGTTTGATAAAACGGCAGGCGCTCGTGGTTCTTGTAAATTAGGTTCTCTATGCAGGAAAAACCCTGGTTTACATAGTATTAGGAAGTTTTATGATGCCAACATGTTGAAGAAATGTTCATTTTAGCTGTTTTGTTGAGTTGGTATTATATTAGGAGAAGACTAATGATTGAACTTATTTTTATGCAGAATTTGGGTTTTACTCGGATTTCAAATGTCTGTTTTTATGTTGCTCAAAAGACAAGTGATAGTTGTTGCTTCGACAACAATTTTGCCTGCATATTGTCTGTTAGGTTGCTGAATTGTGCTGCAGTTTTTAATGCTTTTTTTAAAAATAACTTTTCCTGCTCTTTTTCAAACAGAAAAACCGTCAGACAAAAAGGGAACCTTGGAAAAGGACAAAACAAACAACGGTGGCTCAGAGAAATTCAGAGCGAGCTCCACCCAGGAGAGGTGCTGCATTTTTATTTATTTTTTTTGCTTTTCTTGTTGTTGGTTGCGACACTCAAACCATGCTCCACACTTGTTGCATAGTAACAGAAGTCCCAGAAGAAAAATGAAAGTACTTTTACCCTTCAAAGGTGGAGCTGTTCCATTGACAATTCGTTTTACTTCCTATTTGTGTGACAGAACTGTCCCATAAATCTACACTGCCTTCCCTTTATTGCTATTCTGTATAACTGTATATTGCAACATGTGAAAATCAGCCTTTATTGTGCAGCAACAGGTGCACTCCCACCTTCTGACATGAGCTAACAGGGGAATCACAGTTCTGCTCACAGGTTACATCATTCTGTAATTCATTTCAAAGCCAACAGTGCTCTTCTGTCGTTTATTATGAGTCAGTGACGACACATTCCCATCCTCAGTCGTGCCTTATTTTCTTAAAAATAGTTGCTTTTATGCCTTAGAGATGTTTGTTTTATATTGTCCACAATACAAAAAGAACATTTGTAGAAAAGGGTTTGTTTGTTGTTTTATTGACTTCAGTACAGATTTTATGTAGAGTTGGGGCCTAAAACTAACTGAGCAGACAGTGTGTGAGTGCAAGCGTGCAATGTCAGATCAGTTAAGCGGTTAAACACAAAGTTTCTGTGGGCTGCTCAGTTGTTGATGCTGATACTTTCCTTATCTCGTGCTTCTCCAGTCGAGAGGACCGGAATGACCTGGTGCGCTCGTCCAGCCACACCGCCGAAAATAAAGCACAGATTCTGGCCATGCCGCAGTTTGGCCTGCGCGACAACCTCATCAAGTGCGAGCTGCTGAAAAGCGAGGATGTGTACACCTTTCTGGAGAACTTCAGGTGGGATCTAAAGATCTAAATGTATATTCTGATCACTATAGTGTCCTGGATTATCAATGGGTCTGCCTAATTTACTTTAAAGTTTATTTAAATCTAAGTGATGCTCAAACACAAAATCTTTAAACAATTTTTCAACCGTTTTTCAACAATTACAATGATCACTTAAACAATTAAAAAATTGAAATAAATCAAAGAACACAAACACTGGGTTAAACAAAGGGTTAAACATAAACATGGTTTTGCATAACAGTACACAAGTTATTTTCAACCACAAAATATTGAAACTTTTGTTTTTTTTCTCTCTGGTTTTTCAAATCTTTAAATAGTAAATATAATCATGATATTTTTAGTTTGATTCATCATATGGCAAACAAATCAGTGATATAGATTTAAAAATATCCTACTAAGACGTACAGTATGATCATGCACAGTAACAGTGTTTAAATTTTAGATTTACTATTTTTAGCAATGACTCAACAGCTGTGAGTTTGCTGCTATTTATCATTTTTAATAGCTCACTTATGCCAGTTTTTATGATAAAACATGATTTTTTTGGCACAAAATATAGATTTTGTGGTTTATATATTTAAATATAGCGATAGGCTTGTTACTTTTGAATGATTTATGGATCTAACTGGTCACCTGGAAACGTAAGGCAATTATTTATTTTAGAGAATATAAGAAAGTTCAATTTCTTGCATAACTAGACATTTAATTCCCACTCCAAATATATTTTTCTATTATTAAAGCATTCCTAGACTAGTTTTTTCCTAGTCTGTAGCACAGATGTCAGTTGTTTCGAACCTTTTCAAACTGCAGGTTTTCATCTGCTCCTGATCCACAGCGATTTGAATAACCAAATACATTTTTTATGTGAAATGATTTTAATAATGTCCTCTATCATGAGAAAAATGCTACAAAATCGTGTTAAAACACAATTTTCATTGGAGTGGGTCCTTAAATGTAACTATTCGAAAGAAAAAAATCTTGCATTCATCCATCGTCTGTATTTTAGACGACGTGGACTCTGATCGTGAAATGATGAAGTCAATTGAAAGTCACATTTGATCTTTTTAATTTGAGGAAGTTGGGTTCCACAGAGCAGCTCTCTGTGGAGATGTAAATGAAGCGGGTTTGATGCTGCTAAACGTTTCACAACAGACTGCCGCTTCAGCATGACTGTTAATGTTGCACATTTGTTCATACTGTAACAAATGTGCAAGAAGTACACAGTGTTCTTGTACTTACTGGAGTAAGAAAAACTTGCTTTTGATGCAACTGCATTTTATATTTACAGTTTCTATCCGTCTAATTGACGTCTTCTTTTCTTTAAGAGCCTTCATTGGTCGTTAGATGAAATGGCTTTTGGCTTGTTTGGTTTGGATGAGTGAATAATTCAATGAGCGCTTGCATGAATGTTTCCACAACAGTTTTGTACCAGCGATCCAACGAATGTCCGCAAGAATGTTTGCACGAAAGTGTCACTAACACTTAACTTGTTGTTTCTAATGCCCTGCATTATAATAATGTGACCTGTTGTTGTGAAACCCTGCCAACAACAATGCCTCAACAATGTCATGTCAGCTCTTTTTTTTTTTGCTTTGGCAGACAGAAGCTAAGTGTGAAAACATCTAATAGTTGTTGGATTTTTGAGTCTTTTAAATTGCAAATAGTTGTTAAAAATAAAAAATTAATCTTACATATTTTTTTTAGCTGTCTAGTGAAGCAGAATTGACAATTTTTCTGAAAACGTGAACATATCTTGTTGTGTTCTCAGTTTTTTTCTCGGTACATACAACGTGAACGGGCAGACGCCGAAGGAAAGCCTCCGCCCTTGGCTGAGCTGCACCCTCCATCCTCCTGACATTTACTGTGTGGGGTAAGTGGCGTCCACCCCGCTGATGGAGAGTTCCTCCACTACCTGCTTTATGCCATGACAAAGACCGGCATTTCCTGCACCGCCCGCTCCTGCAGATGTGTGCAGTTTTAGGTCAAGGTTTTTCTTTGTCGTGCATGTTCACTATCCTGTTTCAATTTCAGTTTGAGCTTTCATGTTATGAAAAGTACAAAAATAAATTAAAAAAAGAGGCTTCAGCAGTTTCTGAAGGAAGTTTAATTTGAACTCAAAGTGTTGCTGTTTGTCCGTTAGTTTCCAGGAGCTGGACCTCAGCAAAGAGGCTTTCTTCTTCAATGACACCCCCAAAGAGCCGGAGTGGACAAAGGCCGTGTCCGAGGGTTTGCACCCAGATGCCAAGTATGCTTTAGTAAGGAGGCCTCCTTTTATCTTTGTGTACCCAAAATAATAGCCACTAATGTGCTGTCAGTCAAACCTCCTATTTTGACAAATTTTCTGTTTCTTCTTGTTAGTCAGCCTTGTCTCCTTCCCTTTTCTCACAGTGCTGACTGTGTCTTATTAGCTTCCTCATCGGTTTGTCTCGCTGCTTTATTTAAGTCGTCTTCTGAATTTGCTCGATGCGAGTCTCTGTGTGCGAGCCCCTTTAATGACGTCTCATTTCTTCTGCACTTGACTGATCAGCTACTGGCAGTGAGCAACTCAGCCAGTTGGAAAAATAAATGGAAGGACATTAATATCCAAACGTCCGTTTGTGTGGGATTGATGGGAAGCCTTTACAAAATGTAGCTTATTTTTATCCAAGGTTAAAAATAGAATACTGCTTTATTTTGTCGAAGTAAAACAGGAAGCTTTAAACCTTAAATGTATTTATAAATGCTTGTTACCTTTTGTTACTTTAGGTGAAACTGGTGCGTCTGGTGGGCATCATGCTGATTTTCTATGTAAAGAAGGAGCATGCGGAGTTCATCTCGGATGTGGAGGCTGAGACGGTGGGCACAGGCATCATGGGAAGAATGGTGAGGAATGTTTATGCATTTGTAACTCATCTCATACTGTTGAACTGCGTTCATGGACGCGATTCAGGGGCGTCCATTTTCAATGTTAATTCAGTTTGTGTTAAGACATCCTTCCAGAGTTCAAATATCTAAACCAGGGTTCCTATATGTTTCTTTACGTTAAATTTACTAAATAGAAAAACAGTTGCTGTCTTAAAAAGTGTTAATTAGAGGGAGATGTTAAGCAAATATTAGAGATAATATTTATTAAATAATTTAATAAAACTTAAGTAGTTAATGCCACAGGACTAGGTAAAAACAATTAAACGAGGGTTGTGTAGAAAACTGTTAATGTAAATGTGTATGTATTTTTGTTTATATGTATTTATGTAAAAGATAATTTTCATTTTCCTTTTTAGATGGATATGATTTAATTTTGTTGATTTAGCAAAAGGGGCAAATAATATAAGTTTTCTTCTTTCTGCTCCTTTTCATTTATTAACTGTTTTATGTTTATTTAGTGTTATTTCAATGATAACTGGCCGACCTCACTTAACGGGGGAGCACATTCCAGAGCTTGGGACCAGCAACTGAAAAGGCTCCGTCTCCCCTGGTCACAAGCCCAGTCCTGGGAAACAATAACAACATTTGATCTTCAGATCTTAGGACTCGGTGCAGATGATAAAAATGTTAAAGTTCAGAAAGATATTGAGGGGCCAGACCATGCAGACATTTAAAAACCAAAAGTAAAATCTTAAAAACAATCCTAAAAGACAGTGAAGAGAGCGTAAAATGTTGGAGATGTGCTCACATCGTCTAGTCCCCGTTAGTGCCTGCCTGGCGGGCAGCTGAATTTTGGACCAGCTGGAGACGGCGAAGCAGAAACTGGTCAATGCCAGTGTACAAGGAGTTGTAGTAGCTTAGTCTGGAAAAGATTAATGCATGGATCACTTGTTCCAAATTAAAGGTATTTGTAGGCCAAATATTTTTTTCTTTTTTCCCCTTACATCAAACTGTCTGTTTTCCTAGGGAAAAATTATAAACTTTAAAAAAACAGCATAAGCAGATTAATCCCTCAGATCTCCATGTTCTCCAGTGGTGAGTTGCTGATAGTGGAAGACCAAGTCTTTGAGGAGCTGATCTGTTTTTTCTATCAATAATGATCTGCTCTGTTCTAGAGGTTCTCTAAGTTTGTTGTGGAGGAGATTCTACATGAAATTATTTTCCTTCTGACTGTAAATTCTTCCTTTGTATTATCAATTTCCAGAGTCTCTCTCTGTCTTTCTCTCATACTTGATTCATGACCGACCGCTCTGCAACCCCACATGCTCAGTGCAAGCCGCCCCTAACCTGCCGTGTGCGCGCCTGTGACGGGGTGACCGTTCACGCGCATCTTGAAGAGAAATTAGTCAGAGAAGACATAAGAGAGCACAACTCACAGAAAAAGTCGGAAGGGAAACGGTCACGTCGTCATCCATGACTGTTGTCAAGGTAGATTGGTCAAAGTTGCAGTGAAGTTGTAGTGAAAATAAAAAGTTACAGGGTGAGGAACAGATCGCGAGGTTTGCTTGGATTTGCGTTAAGAGTTGCGATCGCAACACTGGGATATCCTGGAGGGCCTGAATAGAAGAAGATTCTCCTCCCTGCCGTTACCTGTGACTGATTGTGAGAGACTTGCGTAATAGCGCGCGGCCAGCGTATAAACACACACACACACACACACACACACACAAAGGCACGCCTGCATTGAAAGCTGTCAAATTGATTTTTTAAAATTTTTGTATGGATGAAAATCTTGACGAGTTTGAATTTATTTATCGATTCTCGAAGAATTGTTACATCCTTAATCAAAACTGTATCTTATATTGTTGTATGTGGTCTTTGCTGTGATACTTTAGCGTGCTTCATTTTATTTATAAAACCAGTGGTTGGCATTTAGCGTATTAGTGCATAATCATTGGTTCAGCATCTGTCTTTTTCCATCATTTGATTAAAAAAAAAATCAGGGCTGAAAAATCTTATTTTTGACAAATGAAATGGAGAACTTTCAACAGCAACATTTTTAAGGCTCAAATATAAAAAAAAATCAAGATTTTTTTTTTAAAGACTTTTTAAGATATTTACAAATTCATATAGTCATTGCTTTAAAGAATTTTTAAAACCTAGTGGGAACTCTGTTAACTTTAGCAAAGAAGTTGAGTCATGTCAACCAATCAGGAACTCCGCTTTGGTCCACAACATGTTGATGATGTAATTAGCTGGTAGAGTCCAAAACCAGCATGGAGGATGAGCTGTTGTTGCCGTTTGTTCTCCTCCTGAACTTTGATATTTTTGTTATTTGCATCGAGAA
>NC_050527.1:3589142-3599417 GCF_002922805.2 Oryzias melastigma
ATTTAGCGTATTAGTGCATAATCATTGGTTCAGCATCTGTCTATTTCCATCATTTGATTAAAAAAAAAATCAGGGCTGAAAAATTTTTAAGATATTATCAAATTCATATAGTCATTGCTTTAAAGAATTTTTAAAACCTAGTGGGAACTCTGTTAACTTTAGCAAAGAATTTGAGTCATGTTAACCAATCAGGAACTCAGCTTTGGTCCACAACATGCTGATAATGTAATTAGCTGGTAGAGTCCAAAACCAGCATGGAGGATGAGCTGTTGTTGCCGTTTGTTCTCCTCCTGAACTTTGATATTTTTCTTATTTGCATCGAGAAAATAACAAATACAAAAATTATTCTAATTACTTTTCCCTCCTCAAACTAACAGCAAGTCATCAAACCGGGTCACAGAGTGACAGAAGTACCGCTGAGAGCGGCCGTCATTCAGACACAGCTCCTGCAATAGATTACCGTGCTGAGATAAATCTCCGAATGATCTCATGAACCCAGACATGGTGACATATTACCAAAAATAAATAAACTCTGATCTCATCATCTGTCACTTCTATGATGCAGCGATGAGGCTGAAAACTTTTGATCCCTCCCACATGTTGAGCACACAGCAAAACGGAGGCAAACGAGACAAATTTGCTGCACAAAGCACATTCAGTGTGAATGCAGCATTACACGGTTTGATGTTTTAAGATGACCATCTGCTATCTGTGTGAAAAGGCTTATTAAAATGATAATAATGTTAAAAATAGTCACTGTTTAGCTACTTCTTAAAAGATTTCTGACATTCACTAATGTGGTTTATTGTTTTGAACAGTCTAAGAAATAACTGGAGTAATTGTAGCACTTCAGGAAAACTTAAACAAATGTTGCATGAGTAGATATTTCGTTTTTTTATGTTTTAAAGAGACTCAGAGAGGAATACTTTCCTGTCAGAACAAGTTATTTTTCTCCAACAGCTTTTTTTCTGACTTTGTTTTGCAGGGAAACAAAGGTGCCGTGGCCATCCGCTTTCGCTTTCATAACTCTGATATTTGTGTCGTCAACTCTCACCTTGCCGCCCACGTGGAGGAATACGAGAGACGTAACCAAGACTTCAAGGACATTTGCAGTCGCCTTCAGTTTCGCCAGCTGGACCTGACTCAGCCTCCACTCACAATCATGAAGCACGAGTGCGTAACCATTCGTTGTTGGAAGGAATCTGGTTTTCAAAAAGTACAAATTGTTACAATTAAAAAAAGCACAATTTTTAAGCTCATTAACACCCAGACATGGGTAATTAATTCATGTTATAATTGAAGTTAATAGTTTAACTTGAAATTAGTTTCAATTTAAACCAGGTCCATATTCAGGATCTCTTTGCGTGTTTTTTGTGTCCATCTCTTCCATGTCCAGTGTGGTTTTATGGATCGGGGACCTTAACTACAGAATCAGCGACCTAGATGTGGAGGATGTGAAGGAGTTAATCAGCAAGAAAGACTTTGAGACGCTGCACTCTTACGATCAGGTGATAATGACACTTTTAATTACTTTTTAATCCAGTTTGAATGACCCTAATGTCAATTTGCTCTACTTGTCTGACAAAAACGGATTTTCAGCTGAAAAAACAAATCGATGAGGAGGCCGTCTTTGTTGGCTTTGAAGAAGGAGACATTCATTTCCAACCAACCTACAAATATGACACTGGCTCAGATACTTGGGATTCGAGGTAATTTTTCATGAAAGCCTAATTTCCACTGAACAATGTCTGTCCATTTTTACTCATGTAATGTTCAAAATGGCAGATAAATCCGATGCTAAAAAATAAGAGTTTCAATGCCACAATAAAGGTTTCTCAAACTTTTTATCTTAAGCAAAATTTTCCTGCAAACTATCAAAAACTGTTTTAAAGTACTTAGAATTTGAGTTTATTTTTGTATTTTTAAATGTAGAAGAGAAATCGTTTCTGAAAATTAAAGTTTTCATTTCTCATGGATTCAGTGAAAAGTGCCGCGTCCCTGCGTGGTGCGACCGCGTCTTGTGGAAAGGCAAAAACGTCAAGCAGCAGCATTACCAGAGTCACATGGCCCTCAAGACGAGTGACCACAAACCTGTCAGTTCCCTCTTCGTCGTCGGGGTTAGTCCTTTATTTTGATTTCATCGACGCAGTTTTTTTATTTTTCTGTCAGACTAAAGATGTAGTTTACCTAACAATTCATGCTGACCTGCATTAAGAATGTTGTTATATATTGTGTCCTCAGAAGAACATCCTGAGTGGGTAACAGAGTGTAGATCTTGATTTATAGTGCTTATTGATAAGGCTTCCTTGATCAAACTTATTTGTTTCTGTTCCTCTTGTCTTGTCCCAATATTTTGTATTCTATGTCAAAGTTTTCATTCTGGAGGCTGGAGAAGATGAGAGAGCTGCATAAACATCAATTTAATCCAGATGCAAACAAGAGAACATCACTTCACTAAGCTTACATGGAATATAATCTCCAATAGCACCAAAAAAATTATGAAATCAAAGCAAAAAACATTTCGTATAATGTAGAGAATGAGGTCAGCAGTGAACACATTGAAAAAACACGCAGAAAGAAATAATGTGAATGGCAAATTCACAATACAGCTCCAGATGAAGGACGGGTGGAATAAAAATAAGTTGAAGTTTAAAATTAAAATTTGGCAAATAAATAAATATAAAAAAAACACAAAGGAAACCAGACCAAAGGCAATGAAAACTGGATCACAAAAGAGCGCAAACATATGCAATGCAACACTTCCTATTAGGAGAGATGAACAAAACATGTTCTCAAAAGACACTTTCGTTATAGTTCTAACAGCAGATAAAAGCAGAGCACAAAGTGGAAGGACCGTTAACCAACATTTATGACATTTAATGAGAAAAATAACAGAATGTTAAAAAATAAACTGTAGATCTACTAAAAAAATCCAATAAGAAACAAATAAATACACTATACTCACAGCCAGCATAACACCAAAAGAACAACTAAAATCTAATATATATATATATATATATATATATATATATATATACGCTCCCCTGCGCCTCATTGTGGACATTATTTGATAATTAACATACAATTTAATAAAGATCCAGATGGAGAATAAAACTCCAATAAAGCTGCAAATCTAAACAACTGGTACAAGAGTTTAAAGTGGAAATCCTGTTCTCTAATTATTCAGAATAGACGTAGGATGGACTAGTCAATCAAAAAAGGCAAAGAATCTTACAGTATAAGACATACTTAACTTCTAAAGTTTATAGCAAAACTCAGTCAGCTTCAAAAAAGACATCTACTGATTAAAAATAAAGCTTCTCAATAGAGAATCTTCTTTGTAGAAACTTGGTACAAACCACAACTAAAGCAGCACCTACCTAATGTAAACTCCCAATATGGAAAATAGATATGAATGTTGTCCTAGAATAAAAAATGAAAGAAGAACTCACTGATCATCTGAACACTCTGGACGCTACAGGAACATGAAGATCAAGCATTAAGAAGACAGCAGCACACACTGACCAGTACTTCTTTAGGTCATTGGGATACCCCATTACACCCAGACTGTCAATTGTCAGGGGTCTGTATAAACAAATCTGCATTAGCACTGATGACACGAGGAAAACCTAAACTAATACAAAGAGTTGTGTAGAAAACTGCAGGAAATGTAGAGTTTAGTGTCTTGCACAGGAACACTTCGACACATAAGGGCAGGCAGACCGGTGATCTTCAAGGACCACAGCCAGACTTAGGGGGCTTGGTCAGACCAATAATCCTGTCAGGTTTGTCTGGCGAGCCACGCCCACCACAAGCAGCTGATAGTGACTTGTCATGCCGGACGCCAAACCGGTCGAGTACGACTCCCGGCCATGTAATCTGCACCTTTAGTCTGACGAAAAGAAAACCGTGTTTACACAGAAAACAACAACTTATTTATGTTTTTTTTCCCCTCCACCTTATTTTTCTCTCATTTTTGCTGCAGATTAAAAGGATTAACGATGAAGTCTACAAGAAGACTTTTGAAGAGATTGTACGAAATATTGACAAAATGGAGAATGAATGCATCCCATCTGTAACTTTGTCCATGCGAGAGGTACGGTTTTATAAACTGCTGATCTTGATGGTTTGAAGCAGTTTTAGAACAGTAGTAACATCAAACTTTTTCTTTTTATTATAATCATGCCTTTTCAATCATGTTTGCTTTCAGTTTGACTTCAAGGATATAAAGTTTATGGAACACCAGGCACAAACATTGAAGCTCTTCAATGATGGACAGGTTCCATGTCAGTTTGAATTCATCCAGAAACCCAATGAGCTGACGTACAGCAAACCCTGGCTGACGGCTAACCCCCCCAAAGGTTTTATTGCTAAAGGTGAGAAATAATCAAGTTCATTTAAGAGATCTCACATTTTTATCCTTATTCTTTATCTGAAATTTTGTTGCTGTTGCTACGTGTCACCTGATTGGACCAAATACCCATAATTCCACGTGTTCCCCCTTTCTTTGTCCAGGTGGTTCAGCAGATATCGAGTTGGAGGTTTTTGTAAATCGTGTCACAGCACCTGATCTCAACTACGGCAAGGAGCAGATTGAAGACATCCTGGTCCTTCATTTAGAGCGAGGCAAGGACTATTTCATCTCGGTAACGGGGAACTATCTACCGAGCTGCTACGGCACCTCCATCTATACTCTGTGCCACCTGAGGGAACCCATTCGAGATATGCCACAAGACAGGCTGCGTGAACTGGTACGGCAGTCTCTCCTTACTTGTTGTTTAAGTGTTGAAGCTTTTTTATGTGGAGTTTGAAAAGGTTTTACTAAATGTTCTCGTTTTTAGGCTGCTATGTCTGGAACTGAGAATACAGCGACCACCGAAAAACCTCTTGACATTCCGAAAGAACTTTGGATGATGGTGGATCACTTATTTCGGAATGCAGTCAAACAGGTCAGAAAATAAATTGATTTATAAAAACCTTATTGTACTCATTCTCGGTTTGTTTTGAACAGTTTTTAAGAGAAAAAAACTGTTTGATTTCCTCAGACCACAAGAACAAAGACATTTTTTTAATTTTTGCTTTTATTATTTTTTGCTTATTATTTTATTTCACTTTTTTTTAACTGCATAAATACATTGAAATCGTGGAGTAATCAGTGTGCAAAAGTTTTAATATGCATCTCTCATTGGTTTAAATAAATTTAAGTAAATTTTAACGATTCTGAATTATTTTGCTAAAGCTAAATTCTCTTCTATTGCCTCAAACTTTTGAATGAACTTCCAAGCCAAACGGGAACAAAACCTCATAAAGAAAGAAGAGGATCAAACTGTATGTCTTCTACTTGCAGGAGGATATATTTCAGCAGCCGGGGCTTCGAAGTGAATTTGCAGAAATAAGGGATTGTCTCGACACAGGGATTCCAGATTCTCTTCGTATCCTTTAAAACTACCATTATTTTCCTCAGAAAACAAAAGGTTTACCCTTAAAATAAAAAGTATTCTACAATAAAATCACTTTTTCTGGATTCAAGACTTGTGCTATTACAAAGGTTTGTGGTGAATGTGACCTCTCACACATGTAGCAAATATTCCATCTGGGTGTTTTAAGTTAGGAGGGACACATTTAAAAATATTACATAATAAAAACTTGAAAGAAAAGAATTAATTTTTATTTTTTGCATACTTGTTTTGACTTGATGTTCACACACACATTTCATAAATATATCTTCTAAAAGCAGATTCACACTGAGTTGATGGGGAAATAAATGCAGCAAATTTCAAGTTGAATGTCAACATGTCATTCTTACTCATATTAGGTCTTCTTCTAACATTTTTTGGGGTCTATGAACCTCATAATATCCCAATCCTCAAACAGAATACATCCTTGACTTGAATACCTGCAGCTGGCAGCAACCATTCAGTGGCAGAGGCTTTGCTCCTCTTCCTCGATGCCCTCCCAGAGCCTGTGGTTCCTTTCTCTTTTTACCAGCTGTGCCTTGAATGCTGTTCCAATGAGAGCCAGTGTCAGAAAGTAAGTTCAACAGTCTGCAGAGATTGTTGTTTAAATGCAGAAAATTCTGTTAAATTATTGGATGATGCATTAAAGATGTGCTATTTTTTTAGGTTATTTCCACACTACCTCAGTGCCATAGAAATGTGTTCAACTATTTAGCTGCCTTTCTGCGTGAACTCTTGAAGAGTTCTGAAAGTAATCGACTAGATGTCAGCGTCTTGGGTAAGAAAAGGCTAAATAAAAGTGCTGTTTTGTGTCCAAATCTGGAAAAAAATAACAATAAAAGTCATAACTTTTTGTTCCCTAAAGGATTTTAGTAAAAGTTGGGCGTAATCACTGTTTGGTTTCAAAATGGGCCAAACGATTCATTAAAACATAGCATGAGGTGTTTTTTAAATGTTTACAGCATGTCTTTAAATAATTATTCACAAAATGTACTGTGAGGAAATTAAATATTTGAACATTATTTTGCAAGGTCTCCTGTTATGGAGGAGTCTAACACTTTTATCTTAGGTGCATCCACTTTGAAAGACACAATCTAAAAAAAAACTGGAATTCCCATTGTATGATTATTTTATATTTTTATTATTTTTTTGTGTGTGATACTGCTACAAATGAATATCTGATCACATAACAAAGTAGCCATTTTTTGTGGTTACACGGGCCAAATGTTTCCTGTAGTTATTGCAGGAGGGATTTTTGGCCCACTTCTCCACACAGATCTTCTCTAGATCAGCCAGGTTTCTGGGCTGTTGCTAAGAAACAGTTTAAGCTCCCTCCAAAGATTTTCTATTGGGTTTAGGTGTGGAGACTTACCCATGTGCAGAAAAACACCCCCATAGGATGACGCTACCACCCCCGTGCTTCATAGTAGTGATGGTGTTCTTGAGATGATACTCGCCATTTTTCTTTCTCCAAGCACTGCAAGTGGAATTAAGACCAAAACGTTGCATTTTGCTCTTATCACATGACTTTCTCTCATGACTCCTCTGGATCATCCAAAGGGTTGATTTCAAACTTAAGACTGGATGTGCTGATTTAAACAAAACAGATGATCTCTGAGTGAGATAACTTGCAAAATCACAAGATGTTCAAATACTTATTTACCTCACTGTAGAATATATAATGTTAATAAATAACCTTTGTTATTCTGTGTATCGTGAGTATTTATTCTTTACTGTGCAATGTTTATAATGCATTTTCTTTGTGCACAGCCACCATTTTTGCCTCCTTGCTCCTGAGGTCCACCACAAAGCAGGATCTTGTGGAGAAGAGGAAGACGCAGGAGTTCTTTAAGCATTTCCTGACCTGAACTTCTTCCTGAACGGAGAACTCGTTTTGCAAAAGCTAAACACTAAAATCTGCAAAGTCCAGTATTTTAAATAAAATCCAATGGTTTGTTATACTTTTGTTTTTTGTACAGGTATATAGTATATTTACATGAAAGATGTAATTGTCAGTTTCCAAAAATAATGATGTGATTTAGTGATTCACAAATTATTGTACATCAAAGGAACATCTGTAAACGCAGAAAAGTTTTAAATATGTCTATTTTATTTAATTTGTATTTGTATGATCTCGACATCATTTTTGTTTTATATATGTGTATATATAAAAGTGTCAAAAATGACGAGTGTTTGGTGATTTTTGTTTGCATTTTTTCCTCCTTTCGTTTATATTTCCAAATTGTATTAAATTTCCCATAATTCATCACGAATCCCCGTGACGTAGTATGGTAACAGTGCAGGGGGGAGAGAGGAAGAAAGTACCATCATTTTGAGAATTAGCGAAAGGGTTACATTTTGAAAAGGTAATGGAGTGTCATTTGCACCTAACCGTCTATCTTTGGGCTTCGCACGCGGTCTTATAATTTGGTAAATTTAAGGTTATTGTCACCGCTTCCAGATATGTCGACAGTCAACACTGCTAGTTGTAGCTTAGCCGCGAGCTAAGTTGCTGCTACCTAGCAAATCTATGCTTGTATAGACAATTATGTGTTAGTTGACATCTTGCGTAATGCTAACTAGCGGTCATATTTTAAAGGGTTTTAACTCACTTCTTCATGTTAGAATGTTTGGAGTTTTATTTTAGTCGGGTGGTTTTTAGATGCTAAAAATGAAAAGTGTTTTGACTAGCTTCATACATGCTCACAAATCAAAAACGTAGTCTGAAATATCACATCAGAAGCTATTAAACACTGCTTGCTAACCAGTGGCTAACACTATTATCAAGATATTTTTTTGTTAAAATTATATAAAATCATATTGTCATTCAAAAATAATTCACGTTTGATTATTTTTTGGTGCCTATTATATTTAACCTCTTTGTATTCTAAAATGTAGTTCATTTAGAGACGTTAGCTTGGTTCGAAGAGCATGCAAAACTTCTGACACTTTTCCGTATTTTACTTACAATATATGGCGTTTTCAAAGCTTGTTTGAAGGGTTTTAACTGCGTGTTAATAACTGTTATGTACTCGTTTTAATATTAGAGTGTATGCTAATGCTAGCCCTCATTTTAGCTTTTATACTTGTCAGAAAGTTCCAGATCTTGATCTAGTGCGATGAGCAAGATAACACTTTTTTAGCTTTAGGATCTTAAGATCCATTGTTTAGTTAGTTAGTGGTGGATGCTTTTGGTTGTGTGATCTCTTTAAAATGCTTTGATTTTGTAAGTTTAGGTTAAAGTGGCTGTTACTTTGTGTTGTTTGATGAAGTAGAAATGTTTCAAATGAACCAGACAAAAAATGTAAGATTAATTAAGCTGTAATTTTATTTTTTCAGGTTAAGTTGACTGCGTGTGCACTCCTCCTTTCTGAGGAAGCTGAGGCTCTGGGGACCATGAGTGGGAATGGCCCTCATACAGAGGTGCCGATGTACTTCGAGGTGGACGTTGATCCCCTGGAGGAGGGAGATGAACAAGACACTAAGATCCACTTCGAGAAAGACGATGATCTGATTCCTGAACCTTCATCCTCCTCCGGTCGGGTCTACGACCGCACCACGGTGCTGATCGAGCGGGACCCGATTCGGTTGGATGAGGAGGGCGAAGAAGAGGGTCACTGTGGAGGAGATGAGGATGGAGTCACCTTCCTCACTGAAGGGGAGGGTGATGGAGATGAGGAGGACGGCTCTTTGGGCTTTATGGGCGACGCTGACGGGATGTCACAGGGTTATGTTCACCATACGATCTCGCCGGATCAGATCCAGTTCACAATAAATCCAGGTTCCACACCAATGCCGCGCAACATAGAGGGGGCCACGCTCACTTTACACTCCGAGTGTCCAGAGACTAAGCAGAGAGAGGTAAGCCTATTTATTAAATCATTGTCAAGTGCATATTATTTGTGTTTGAAAGAGAAGACAGTAAAGTAAAAGCATCACTTCCCAATTTAAGCTTTTTTATTATTATTATTTTTCCCCTGGCAAATAAATATTTTATGCCATCTATTACTTTTTTATGTGCAAGCTTTAAGACTAACCTCTCAATTATCTCAATTATTATATTTTTTTGCTAATTATTGGAGCTGCAAACTTTAACGCGTTAATGCACACGATTAATGAAAAATAATTAACACGTTGATATTTATTAACTCAAATTAATTACACGTCACAAAGAAACAGTCTTTCGCTTTGCCTCTGTGGTTCAGGCTTTCATAGCGTGCATTAAAACACTTTGTCAGGTATAATCCCCCTTATACGATGGTCACTTGATAAAGTTAAGCATTTTAGACAAATAAAAATTAAGGGAAAATGTTCTTTCTTTGTTCAAAAGATTATTTGTAGGACAATTTGCATGGTTTCTTTTTATTTGTTTCTTTTTTTTTTTCTTGTTCGAAAACTAAAAAGAGCCATATAAAATGTACCTGATTAATCGTGATTATTCACAACACAAAAGGCGGATTATTCTGAATAATTTTTTAATCGATTGACAGCAATAATTAAAAATAAGTGGTCTGAATATGATTTCATATAATAAGTGGTGAGCAAATACTGTGACTAAAAAAATAATAATCACGATTAATCGCAATAACATTTTTTTCAAGTTTGTAATTAATTATTTTTAATCAATTCCCAGCCCTACTAATTTTTGTTAATGAGATGAACTTGCAATAGCAATTTAGTAATGATATGTTTGTCCTGTTGACCAATATATGCTAAATTTTAAACTTAACTATTTTCAATAGAGTAAAATGAAAAAACAAGTTAAATAAATAATTGTTGTTGGAGGTGTAAGTTTACAAAAAGGGTATTATTATACTGT
>NC_050527.1:3599558-3605438 GCF_002922805.2 Oryzias melastigma
GGAAAATGAAAAAACAAGTTAAATAAATAATTGTTGTTGGAGGTGTAAGTTTACAAAAAGGGTATTGTTTTACTGTTTTTGTTTTCCCAAATGGTTCATGTCATTCCTCTGGAAGTTATAAAAAAAATTGTCTTTTTTTTTTGAAGTATGTTGGAAAATATATCTAACAGTTTGATTTTTCTTGCAAAACTATTGTTTGCTTGGAAATAAAAACAAATGTGGTAGTGGGGGGATTCGTTAAAGATGGTGCCCTCTTTGGAAGGCAACTTCTTGTGAAATATGCTGATGCAAGCTTGAAAATGCAGGAAATGTTCTACTGACTAACCTCCTCTAAAACCCCAAGGCACAGATGACAGGAAAACAGGAAAATATCTCGAAAGATTGCACACAATATGCAAGTTCAGAATTGCTATATCTTGTTATAAACAAATACAAATGGGGTTAGCATTTAAGAACACACAGCCTTGCAGTTTTGTTTTCAGAGTCTTTACATTTTGTGATTTGTCTGCATTCTATTTGTTTTCCAAATCCTTTTGATAAATATTAAAAAAAACAGACTAATTTATTAATTTTGGGTAAATTGCTAATCAAATGTAATGAACTATTGATCTTTAGGTTCTGTATTATTAGTAGACTGTATTTTCCCTTTTATTTATTCTTTGATACAGCTTGTTTACATAGGTGACACAGGGGAGATTTTAGTCCAAACTTTAACCCATTGAGTCAACACCCCTAGAAAAAAAATGTAACAAAAAAGTGATTTAAAAATCTAAAATGAAGATTAAATTTTCATTGTGTACTTTAGAGAATAAAATATGATTAATGTGCTCCTGATTATCCATGTGTGTATTAAACTAATGCTGTAATTTTGTTTAGGAGATCAAGAAGTGTGGAGAGTTGTTAGTTTCAGCTGAGAGTATGGAGGGGTTATAAAGTACTATCTTCTAGCTTCATCTTTTGTGTTATTTTATTACATAATAGATTTTTAAAACTGTGTGTACAAAGTTCCTTTTCAAGAGCAGGAGCTAATATATTGCATTATACATTAGTGAACAAAAGTGGATGAATGGAAAGACTGATATTTTTTAATCCATAAATTACATTTTGCATCTTCATATGAGTTAAAATCCACTCCTAAAGTCTGCAATGTGTGAGCTTCATTTAAAATAAATAAACTGGTTATTTCTTGTACTATTTAACTTGACTGAATGCATTTTAGGAGATCTTGGTTTCTTTTTCTTGAGAACCGCTTCATTGACGTTGTTCCGTTTTTATCCTCCGTCAGGTAAAGCGGTACCAGTGCACATTTGAAGGCTGCCCAAGGACTTACAGCACAGCAGGAAATCTGCGGACACATCAGAAGACACACCGGGGCGAGTACACCTTTGTGTGCAATCAGCAGGGCTGCGGGAAGGCCTTCCTCACCTCGTACAGTCTCAAGATCCACGTCCGCGTTCACACCAAGGAGAAACCTTTTGAGTGTGATGTGCAAGGCTGTGAAAAAGCATTTAACACGCTGTACAGGTGAGCCCTCACAGGTCTTGATTGTGCTCGCTTCAGTCTGTTGTTTTTTCTGGTTTTATAAGGCCTTTGAGATCTGTTCCGTCTGTGAAGATAATTAGGGTATTCTGCTTTCTGAGGCAGAAGATACAACATGACACAGCAGAAAGCGTCTTGAGCCACTTTGTTTACAAGGTCATTAAGATAACTTGGTGAAACTGAAAAAAAATCTTTGATCAAATTTAGATAGTTTCTCAGGTATAGTTCTCATACAATGGGGGAAAAAGGTTTTAATAAGCCACCAATTGTGCAAGTTCTCCCCCTTAAAAAGATGAGAAGTTTGTAATTTTCATCATATCGCAACTATGAAATGAAATGAGGGGAAAAATCCAGAAAATCACTTTGTCTGATTTTTAAAGAATTTCTTTGTAAATTATGGCAGAACATAAGTATTTGGTCAATATCAAAAGTTCAACTCAATACTTTGTTATATACCATTTGTTGGCAATGACAGCAGTCAAACATTTTCTGTAAGTCTTCACAAGATTGCTGGCATTTTGGTCCATTCCTCCATCCAGATCTCCTCTAGAGCAGTGATGTTTTGGGGCTGTCGCTGGACTTTCAACTCCCTCCAAAGATTTTCTATGAGGTTGACATCTAGAAACTGGCTAGGTTACTCCATGATCTTAAAATGCTTCTTCTGAAGCCACTCCTTCATTACCCAGCAGTGTGTTTGGGTTGGTTGTCATTCTGAAAGATCCAACCATGTTCCATCTTCAATGCTGATGGGAGGTTTTCTCTCTAAATCTGACCATACATAAGCCCCATTCATTCTTTCTTTTACATGGATCAGACGTTCTGATTCCTTTGCTAAAAAACAGCACCAAAGCATGATGTTTCCACCCCCATGCTTTACAGTAGGTATGATGTTCTTTGGATGCAATTCAGCATTCTTTCTCCTCCAAACAGTAGAGTTCTTACCAAAAAGTTCTGTTTTAGGACATTCTCCCAATCCTCTTCTGGATCAAATGCTCTCTAGCAAACTTTAGACAGACCTACACATGTACTGACTTTAGCAGGGGGAGACGTCTGTCACTGTGGGGTTTGCAGTGTGTTACTAATGGTAACATTTGTTACTTTGGTCCCAGCTCTCTCCAGGTCATTCACTAGATCCTCCTGTGGGGCTCTGGGACTTTTGCTCACCGTTCTGGTGATCATTTTGACCCCACAGGGTGAGATCTTGCGGGGAGCCCCAGATAGAAGGGGATTATCAGTGATCTTCTTCCATTTCCTAATAATTGCTCCCACAGTTGATTTCTTCACACCAAGCTGTTTATTGCAGATTCAGTCTTCCCTGTCTGGTTCAGGTCAACAATTGTGTTTCTTGTGTCCTTAGACAGCTCTTTGGTCTTGTTCATAGTGGAGTTTGGAGTGTGACTGTTTGAGGTTGTGGACAGGTATCTTTTATATAGATAATGAGTTCAACCAGGTGCCATTAATACAGGTAACGAGTGGAGGACAGAGGATCCTCTTACAGAAGAGGTTACAGGTCTTTGAGAGACAGAAATCTAGCTTGTTTGTAGGTGAACAAATACTTTTTTCCACCAATATTTGCAAATAAATTCTTTAAAATCTGACAATGTAATTTTCTAGTTTGTTTTTTCTCATTTTGTCTTTTATAGTTGAGGTTAATTACAGACCTCATCTTTTTTAGTGGGATAACTTGCACTATTGGTGGCTGAATAAATACTTTTTTACCTCACTGTACTCTCAATAGTAACTACTAAGAAAATGGTTTTCCTCATAAATTTTAATGCAGGTTTTGTGTTCTGTAGTAAGATTGGGACACTTTTTGCATAGAATATAAAACTGCATTCATCAAGAATGAGCTGCAGCTTCACAAAGCTACTATTTACTTTAGTTTCAAAGACTCCCATGGAGGTCTAATGACAAACACTTGATTGTCTCTGCAGGCTAAAAGCACACCAGAGACTCCACACAGGCAAGACGTTCAACTGTGAAACAGAGGGATGCACAAAGTACTTCACCACGCTCAGCGACCTGAGGAAGCACATTCGCACACACACGGGGGAGAAGCCATTTCGGTGAGCATCGCCTTTAACACAAAAGCTTTAATCCTTTTTTAGCTTAAACTGAAGGATTTGTGCAACTAATCCACCAAGGTGGTGGTAACATTCAGTTTAAGCTAGGAATGATTTTTTTGTTTTTATGTGCCAGCACTGAAGTTATAAAGCTGATTCTTTTCTTTTTCTAAGTTTGAAGGATTTATTTAGGATGTTGGTCTATGGGAGCACAGTCTTAGTCATGATGAATTATGAAAAGCGGAGTGTTGACAGTGTTTTTGCTTTCTATTTTTCACTTGATCGATTTTAATTACGCCTTATTGCTGCTGCATAGGTGTGATCATGATGGATGTGGCAAAGCCTTCGCGGCAAGCCATCATCTAAAAACGCACGTACGGACACACACGGGTAAGAACCGAACTGTTTCTCACTAATACGTGCAATTATTTCAATAATAGTCCCATCTGTTTGCTTTTATGCTCATTATGGGATGGCATGTTCACTTCACAAGTGACTGACACCCTCCAGTGAAAGTCACTTATCCATTATGAGAGGCAAATGTCATGGTTAATTAACCCTCCTGCTTTTATACTATTGATTGTTTTAAAAACGCCTTCATCCTAATGAGTATTGATCTACATTTCTGTCTTAAGTGAGACGTTTTTGGCTGTTTTTAGGAGCTACAGTGCAATCATTTTAATTTTTTTCTGAAGGGAACAAAAGAAAGCAGATAATTGCTCAATAACACTTACTGCCACACACATGGTTTCTATTAAATCTGAACAGGTCAGCTATCTGCGATTCTGCAGAGTAGTCTAAAGCAAATATTGCTTTTTGTTTCTGCCTGATTTCATTTCCATTTTTTTTCCCTCTCTAGGGGAGAAACCATTTAACTGCCCCAGCGATGGCTGTGAGAAGACGTTCAGCAGCCAGTACAGCTTAAAGAGTCACATCCGAGGCCATGACAAAGGGCAGCCTTTCAGTGTCACCCTGACCCATCCACACTCGGAAGTTAGTCATGACACGCCGCTCTCAGAATGAGGAACAAATGTATTTGCTGACAGCACACTCGTCTCGTTCGGCATCTTTAGTGTTTACTAGATCTCCTAAATACCATATGATTATATACTGTACTGAAATTTGACAATATTTTTATTAGTACATGTTGTATTTTTGAAGTTTTGTCATAAATCGCTCGCAAATTCTAAAATTAGTTTATATTTCTTCATAGAAATTCAGTCCATGCTTTTTCATAAAGGACATAGCCTCAATATCTTCAATATCTGGCAGGTATCCAGGTTAGCTCCGCATGACGGTCAATATGTTGACCTTGAAAAATAGGGATTTAAAGGATATACAAACGTAAAGAAAATTTGATCTATTTAGTGGAGTAGCAGCACTTTTGGTTACACTGCAAAAAATGAATCTTATCTAGGTAAAAAGACCCTTATTTTAAGAAATAAATGTCCTGCTTTCTGCTTTGCAAGGAAAATAATCTCATGCAGAAAGTTTTACAATCGCAAAAAGATTTTACTTTGAAAAAAGTATTTATTAAAACTTTTTATTTCTGAATTACCAGTGCAAGATGAGCTTAAATAGTTATGGCTTTATACCTTTCAAAAAGGATGTTAACAAAAGTGTTCAGATTTGTAAAACTGTTACATCAAAGCTTTAGCTCCAGTGACATTCCTTCAACTCCCGTAACTTTTCAGCCCTTAACATGATCAACGGGAATCAGCTTATTCTGTCACAGAAAAAAGGGGCTTTGCGCCGCCATGCAACACTTTATATCAGTCATGTGTTGCACATCAAGGAAAAGCCGCTTTTAAGTGTTGCTTACCGATACATAGTCATTTTTTTCTGTGTATCAGCTGATTCACGTTGATCGCGTAAGGAGTTGTGGTACGTCAAAGACTATAGTACTTTTTGACAGAAATCTCCAGTGTTAAAGGTTTAAAATTTAAAACAAAAAAAGAAAACGGAACTGTTGGGGTCGCCAGTTAAATTAGAGGAGGGAACAGGACGATTCTGGCTAATGATGTCTTGGCGCCATCTTGTTGTCTGCAGCCACATAGTCTTGGATTTTGTTTTTGGCTTATTCAAAGAAAATCTGCAAAGACGTTGAGAATTTTTGCCATATTTCAAATAAAGGCCCATTTTTGCAGTGTAGGTAATTAAAAAAATATACAGATACAATTAAAAAAAATTAGCACTGGAAGTAGCAGCAGAATCATCACAGATACAAACATGATTATGTTAGTAAAAAGATATAAAATCGATCGAGAGGTAAATAATT
>NC_050527.1:3605942-3619859 GCF_002922805.2 Oryzias melastigma
GAATTTTTGCCATATTTCAAATAAAAGCCCATTTTTGCAGTGTAGGTAATTAAAAAAATATACAGATACAATTAAAAAAAATTAGCACTGGAAGTAGCAGCAGAATCATCACAGATACAAACATGATTATGTTAGTAAAAAGATATAAAATCGATCGAGAGGTAAATAATTGGTTTCTGTCGAACTTTGATCAGTTTCACTTCCTACCATCTCTACCATCTTCAGCATTTTGTCCAATCACAAACCTGCTTCTACCACGTCAGATCAATTCCAATTGGCTGAAGGTCACCAAAGCGAGTGACGTGTGTTTTGTGCACTAAACGTGTTATAACCTCTTTTTTTCTTCAACCAATATCTGAGAAAAAATGACCATGACACAATTTCTGTTAAGAACAAAGCAGTCTTAAAGCCTCAAAATCAAAAATATTTTACTTTTGTTGCTTAAATAACGTTTCTCTGTTTAAAAGCATTTTAATTTATAATTTTAAATGCCAAATGATTAATACATATCTAGATTGTACCAAGTTAAGCTAAAGAATTGGATTGTAATTTATTGCTACAAAGTTATTTCAATATTTGATGTATTGATTATGTAACAGGATGAGGGGAAAATGCACATCACTAGTAAAAATGAAAGCAGCAGAACATGCTGACTTAAGCTTGGTGGTTTTTATATCCATGTCTGTTCTTCTCTTTGATATCAGGATGCAAATCATTCATTGTGCCTCAGTGACCTGAGCTTGATCTCTACAGATCCAGAGCTTAGAGAGAACATTAGTAATGTAAGTTTGGATGGATTTTGTTGATCTCTTATTAAAGATAAACACGATCTGTGTCGAAATATATGCAGATTATTTGTCACTTATTCGCTACAAACTCCATTTGAAAACCAATAAAATACTAGAATAATTTTTTTACAGTCTCAGAATCTGGACCTCAGTAATGTGACCCAGGGGAAAATCTTGGAATTCATCTTCCAGAGTCCTGAAAACAGCGTCAGTCAAGATGAAGGCCCCCCCAATGGTAAAACCGTTTAATTTCGACCTGCTTGCGTTTTTATGTACATGTCCTTTGAGTAATAAAGTTGTCCTTTGTTCTCTAGAGAGACTGGCGGAGCCGTTTAGTCAAGAAGCTCAACAAGGAGTGACAGAAGCTTCCTCTATCATCTCTTTTTCTGTCAATCCTACGTCCTCATCTTCCTGCTCCCACAATGCAGCTGTCATGGAGTCTTCCTCGCAGCATTGTCAGAGCTTTTCTTCTCAGACTTCCACCGTCAGCGCTGCTGTCAGCTCGACGCAGCCTCCCCCTTTCACACAACTGAGTGGGCCTCAGCAGATCTCCGATGTGCCTCAGGCTTCCAACAGTGTTACACCCCAGCACTATGTGGCGCTGCAACCCACATTCCTGCACTCGGAAGGCGACGCACAAAGCGGCGTTCCTTCTCCAGCCGTTCCTGCGCTGGCCTCCACACAGCCGGGTGCCGTCGCAGCGCCCCCAGCCGAGGGTCTGGTCCCTCCTGCTGTCACTAACAGCGGTCCCAGCCTGGCTCCGCCTCCCGCCACCATAACGATAGCGTCGACCCCGAACCTGCTTCAGCCCAGCCTGGTCATGTCTGACCAAAACCTACAGTGGATTCTGAGCAGTGCTGCCAACAGTCAGCAGAACCTCGAGCAAGCAGTGAGTACAGCTTCTAACGAGAGCAAATCCCCCTAAAATAACTGTAGGGTTTTATCCATAATTATTATTGTACATTTTTGTTTGCAGCCCCAACAAGGAACTCCAAAAGTTGAAAAGGTTTTCTTCACTACAGCCATACCAGTGGGAGGAAACGCTGGTAAGACAGCTGGAAGTTTGTCAGTGTTTTCCATGAAAGACTGTGATAATGTCAAACTGGTTCTGTTCTGAACATTGTTACTTGCTTTAATACAGTGGTTCCTCACTATATTGTGGTTCACCTTTCAGTCTCGCTGTTTTTTGTCTGCGTCCTCATTGGCTGTTGACCTTGTCAATCAGACTTTTATAATACTTGACTTACTTTTCTATGAAGGTTTGAACACGAGAGACAGGTTTGAAAAGGTGTTCAAGTGTGTGAAGTGTGTAGTGAGGGGCTTTACAGTCTTAACAATCATCTTTTGATCTATTTTAAGTGCTCCCAGTGCTTCTTTTTAATTACAGTTATGCTGTTTCTAGCCAAACCCCAAAACTCTGTCGTTTTTAAGACAGTTTCTGCAGAATGGCATTAGTTCATTAGAAATTTGCCTTGGAGTTGTGGGCGGGAGCATTGGTTTAGAGCAACGCCGCCCCTCTTCCTCTCCCTCTAGCAGAGCAGAGTAGAGCAGGGAGCTTGTGGGCGGCCCAGCATGTTTTCTACATCATGCCTGGTTCACACTGCTTAACTTCCAGTTCACACCAGACTTTTTTTTTTGCGACAGGCGCTTCAGCTCAGCTTTGATATTAAGAGCTTTTTTTTGCCATCATCAGCCCCTCCTTCGGACACAAACATTTCATACAAGTGTCTGAAGTTGTCATTTTTGAGACGAACCGGAAGAGTCACATGGCAGTAAATGGTCAGGTGAAACCGCGAATGAAGAAACGCAAATACACGGGGGAACATTGTACGCGTGTCTCAGTGTTTCTGTTTTTTGTGTGTTGTGATTTGTCAATCGTGGTGTTTTATTGTGAAAAATTGGTTACATTTTGAAAATTTACCGGGTTTTCTCGTGTTTTGGCATAACTTCCTGCCAGAATTGATTCAGATCGCTTGTACAAAAACCAGATGCCAAAACGATCGCTGCACGTCGTGAGCCAGCTGCAGAGGGCCGCGGCGCTTTGTGTCTTTGTGTGAACGACACCATAGGCTAACAAAGGGGATGAATGGAATCGGCTTCTGTTCCACGCCGCAGCGTGAACCAGGCGTTTGCTAATGAGCTTTTTTTTAGTGGCATTTTTTCACCTGCTCCTGATTCACAATTTGATTAATATACTCAAAAATATAATTTTAAGCTTAATTTTCTTTATATATCCAACATCATTGGAAAAATACTCAAAGAACATGTTAAAAACACAGTTTTCATAGGAATGGCTCTTTAAATGACCTATTTTTGATTATGACTCCTGCAATAAGCGGATCACTGTTTATTAAAAAAAATGAAATAAAGAAATAATGTGATGCAGTTATTTAAAGTTGTCAGTATAAAATATATTAATGTTGAAAAAGGAAACCAGCTTCACTGAAGTTGACTTTGTGTTTCAGGCAGTTCAGTCCAGCAGATTGGCCTCAGCCTGCCAGTCATCATCATCAAACAGGAGGAATCGTGTCAGTGCCAATGTGCCTGCAGAGATTCTGCTAAAGACAAGAACGCAAAGAGTGCCTCCTCCTCCACCACCTCGGCTCCAGCGCAACCGCCGCTGCCGCCGCAATTGTCTGATCCCCCTCCCTCGCTGGCGTCCGGGCCTTCAAACCAACCCGCCGCGTCATCGTCCTCTTCGTGCTGCCTTCCCAAGTCTTCCTCCACGGCGGATGAGCTGAGGCCCGAAGCCCCTTCCTCTTCCTCCTCCTCCACAGCTCAGACATTATCCACTGTTGTGAGCAACACTGCGACGAGCACCCCCCCAACCGACGGCTTTGCCAGCATGGACGTCTCCGACTTCCTTTCCATGCAGAGCCCCGAGACGGCGGCCAACCTGGAGGCTCTGCTGCTGGTCGCAGACGAGTTCAACATGGCCACTGATGGGAACCCTTAGAGGAGCCGCCCTCCCTCACATCTTCATCAGTTCCACCAACCACTCTCCGAAGCAATGCTTTTCATTTCCTCCCGTATGCCGTGCATCGAGAATATATCCACGCGTATAACTTTTTCGTTTTGCAGTAGCACAGTCTTCAAGAACAGAAATTAATCATTTAGATTTTGAAGCTTTTATTGCTGGAAAAAAGGCCAGGAAGTCTTTTTGATTTGTATATATATTTACGTAAATATATAAATTTATGGAGTTTAAAACAACTGTTGTCAAAGCACTGATAACCGGTACTGTATTGCAGGTCTTAGCAGAGGCTTAGTTTGTATGCAATTACCCAGAATGCACTGTAACTTGGTGACTTTAACCAAACACGGCTTAAAGTGCATCGTCTCTCACATGCAGTTTGAGGTATTTTTTACTGGTTCAGACCATGTGATCGTTCTTTTCTACGTCTTTTAACGTGTCAGGAAAAGAGTAGGACAGTTAATGTGCTTCTAACTCAAGAAAAATGTATGCTAATTTATTTAAACGCTTAGCTGATCTATTCGACTGATAAATAGAGAAATAATTTAATATATTGTTGGTATAGCTAGTATTTTTTGTTTTGTTACTGAATTGTTTTCCCCTTAACACGCATTGCTAAAAGCAAGTTTGAGAAAACAGGCACAGCGAATCAAACGATCCGGTTTGTTCGCCATTCCGTCAACATCCCGCAGTTTTTGGGGTCGTGATCCTCTCAGGGATGCATCGAGTCATAACTGATCCCAGATCTTCTCATGTGTTACCCAAACTCATCAGCCCTACGTTCTGCTGCACTCTTCCCGTCTATTGCACACTGAACCCCCCCCCTCCCCGCCCGACAGCTTGTGAGCCGAGGTGCAGCACCACTACAGACTTTGAATCACAACTGCTGTAAAGTAGCATCTGTCCTGGAGACCGTGTAAATATGGAGTTCTATTGTAAAACATCTTTGAGAAATGTATAGATAATTCTAGTAATTGTATTTTTGTAAAGATTTTTTGAATTATTAACTCAGAGTTTATGCGTGTCTTCTGTATGTTTTTTTTGTCACATCAACAGTTTCTGCCGTTTGCTTCAAACGAGCTTTTGTACAGTTTACATTTGAAAGTGTATATGACGTGATCTGCTACGTTAATTTAAATTTTCTTTTGTGTGGGACTCAATGCAATCGCAGCAGAGAAGGCATTATCTCCTGTCAGTACGAGTGAAGCCACTCGGCCTTACGTCATCAACTGTTCTTTGAACCTCCTTGCCTTGACCAGTTCTCCCTTAGACAACACACCAATGCCCATTACCCAGACCCAAGTGATCTCAGGAGCGGATCTCAGACAGAAAATCATGCATTTTGCTAAAAAGAAACTACAGAATAAAGGATTGTGGTTCTATGATTCCAGAATTTATGGCCTAGAAAATCGAGTTTGATCATTTTTAGTCAAAACCACTTCAAAAGGAGGCACACCTCGACATTCATACACGATTGTGTAGAAAACTATGCAAGTTGGAGTGATTCCTCAAAAGGTTTTTTTGTGAATCTGGACTGAAACTGTATCAAGTGCTACTTCCATAAAACATTGCGCCATATTTGTCCTTTTCCACAGTTTTTGCCTCCAAGGTGGTAACGGGTTCAAATAAACCAGTTTTTGTTGTTTTTGTGATCAAGTCCTTTGTGAATGGTTCTGTTTTAGGAATTGATGTAGACCGCTCTTTGTTGTAGAGTTTATGGATAAACTCTGTACTCTATAATCCTTGCAGCCTTTCACTTTATTTAGCTTTTGATATTTTTATCCACTTTAACCTTACAATTCAAATTAAAATAAATTATGCTGCCAATATTTTTTAATTTTGTATTTTATTCCAAGTCACTGATGGTGAAATTTATTTGGAAGCATTAGATCACAAAATAAAGCATATTTCCTCCCCAAAATAGGCAGCAAAGATGGAATAGCACATGCTTCCAAAGGAATGTTTAAACCCCAAAGACAGGCTAAGGATTCTGAAAAGAATGTACAATGTTCAACTGTTTGCTTATATGCTTGTTTCATATTAAATCATGAATTGAGAGCAATATACTAATAAAACCTTATTCCCATCACTGAAAAGCACTGCTGAGCTTCATGGTGGTTTATTTAGGTTCATGTTTAGGTCTTCGGATCACTGCTGAGGTGACGAGGACGCATCCTGGAGACGTTTTTTCTGTAAGAAATTAATAAAAAATAAAAGAAGAAGAAAAAAAAAAGATGCAGAGATGCACGCGACTCACCGCCAAAACGTCCTGGAGGTCCTTCAATTCACTCAGAGTCGATGAACAAAGGCTTATGTTTTTGGATAGAATTGCTAGCCTGTCATCGAGGTTCTTCAAAGTCTACACAATAAAAATAAAGTTAACAGTTTGGAATGAAAATATCATTTGTAGCCGCACTTTAAGAAGGTTATGTGAACCTCTATGAACGGGGAGTCGCCGTTTTCGACTCCCTGGGTGTCTCCATCCTAAAAAAAAAAAAAAAAAAAAACGTGAAAGTTAACAACAAATACTTTAAATAAAATAGAAAAGCTAGAAGATACTACCTTTGTCAGAAACTGTGTCCGCTGACATCTTTAAGTCATTTAATTTGGAAACAGAATCCTCCACATTTTAAACTACAGACAGGTGTTTCCAATGTAATTAGATGTGTTTGCAGAAAAAGGAGGGGAAAAAACACGGAGTTGTTGAACAAGAAGCGTGCCCAACTTTTATTTTGGTAGTCCACTTCCGTTTACCAGCAAGTTCATTTGTAGCCAAATATTTAGTTTCGGGCTCCAAAATATCTAACTCTAATCGAAATATTTAATTTGAAATTAAATAATTAGTTTTAATATGTAGTTTGGGAAAAAAATGTTTAGATTAGATCTAAATATTTAAACTAAATTTGTAGTTTTACAAAATTAAAATAATTTACGATCTAAAACATTAGTTTTAAAACACCAAACAAAATAGAAAAGCTCGAAGATACCAACAATTAATTTGTAAGCTAAATATATATTTATAAAAATATTTAACTTTAAATCAAATATTAGCTTAGTGACTAAATATTCCGTTAGTAAAAGTAAAATGTGTATTTACATGAACTAAAAGGTGAAAATATACATTTGAGAAATTAAACTTATTATTTACTCTCTTAAAACAGCCTAAATAACCAAAAATATTGTTGTTAGTGTGTGTGTAGATTTAAAACAGCACTTAATAACTACTATCATTTTCTTAAAGCTAAATGTTGTGTTCTGGGCAGCAGTAAAAATGTTTTTCTTTGACCTTATTATTATTATTATTAATGCTGCTGTTGTTGATGTTGTTAGATTATTTTAAAATAATTTATCTTTTTAAATATGTCCTATTTTTATTTCACTCGAGAAAATTGTACTTACTTTAACACCCTATTTCAGAAAAGGACAATAATTTTTTTTAATGAGTAGGTTTAAAAAGTAATTCATAAAATGAAGAAAATTAATGGCTTCTTTATTTATCTTAATGGATAATTTATTATTATAAAAATAATAAAACACAGGCAATAGAATAGAATAGAATAGAATAGAATAGAATAGAATAGAATAGAATAGAATTTTACTACAAACTCGAGGTCCAAATGTCAACGTCCTAAAAACATAAAACATTCAGAAGAATTAAAATAAAGGGAAATATAAATTCCAAACATAAAACGCAAGTTATAAATTTAATTGCAGCTTAAAAACATTAAAATCAACTCTTTCTTGTCTCGTTTACCTGGCCGTTGTCTCTTTAAGAAAACTTACGTCATCGTTGTGGGTGGAACCCGGAAGTTTGTCACCACATCACGGCAGAGCAGCATGCTGTAATAAGAGTGTGTGTACAGATCTGCCGCACTAATCTAGATTCTATGAATTCCGTTCGTTCCGCTGCATCTGAATTAGTCAAAGTGAGAGGAACCCGCAGATTAGCGGCAGCAAACATGTGCAAAGAACTCAAGACTAAAATGCTGCGCCTTCTACCGCCGACCTGCAACGGGCCGACAACGAATGAAGAGGACCGGACAGGTACTGGACATGAGTTTGAGTCCAACTGTCGTTCACTCAGTGACAGTGCTGAAAGATACCAATCTATATTTAAACTAATTAACAATGTCATAATAAACTGATGTCAGCGTGTTGCATCAGACTGTCCTGCCATGTTTGACACAAAGTTGCTCTAACAGGACTGTTATGATATTATTAATCAGAAAATATTTAAAAGTTTTGATTTCAGTTTCAAATTTAAGGATAGTAACCATTCTCAGATATTGTTTGGGGGAAAAAAACACAATATTCTTTCTTTATTCATGCTTAAAATTACTGAATTGTAATTGAATCACAACTATTTTTTGGTAAATTGGTGTGTTTTAGACATACTACTTACTAGTTAAGTTAAATCCTCATAAATAAAAGTTTATATCCATAGCTAAAAAGAAGAAGAAAAAAAAGCATTTTTACAAGAAGATGACAAATTCGATTAAAATCTTTTTGTTGTTATTGTAAGCTCATTTTATCATCTTTTTAAAGTATTTTAAAGTGTTTTATATCTCCAAAAATATGCCTCTGTGATATCAGCTTCATTTTTTCCTTTAAACTCCAGATGACGAGGTCCTGAAGTGTACAGTGAAAGCTTTACAAGACGGCCATGTTGTTGCCGTGCCAACTGATACAATCTATGGTCTGGCGTGTTTGGCTCAAAACTCTGAGGCAGTCAGAAAAATCTACGCCGTGAAGGGACGCAACGGGCAGAAACCGCTGGCTATTTGTGTCCGAGAAATTCAAGATATTTACAAGTAAGTGAATCCTCTATTTGACTCTGCTCTTATTTTCATTCATTCAAGTGTGATTTTTAGTAAGGCAGATCATGCATTTTGATTGGTTGATTGCTGACTTAAGTTATTTAAAATGTAAAAATGTATATTTTTGTTTATTAGCTATAATTCTTTCAAATTTATAGCATGTTTTAGAACATATTTCCTGAAATGAGACATATGTTAAGTTAATTTGCCCGCTCTGTTCATGCATACATGTTAAAATCAACCAAATGTGTGAATCAATGTAATATCCTGAGACAAAATACATTTTACTGTAATAAATATATTATTTAATTATCGTATATCTGCTATTTGTGCCATTAGGAATACAAAGTTCTGCAGCCCAGCCTGTAACATATGCATCCATTTGCTCATTTATTAGAAGAAAACATATAATTTACTTTTAAATGTCCTCCTTTTTGCAAAATTTTCTTTTAAAACACAAACTTAGTATTATTGGATTTAATTCATCTTAATTCCATCAACATGGCTACAGTGACATTTTCAGATGATGATGAGATGAGAGTCCGTCTGATTTGTTCAACAAAACAATTTGAGTCAATAATAATCTTTTTCAAAAATTTACAGTTACTTGAAAAAGGCAGTCTAGAGATGTACTAGAGGGTGACATTTTTTCGGGAATCCTGTGACCCACAGTATTCCCGTGGGATGGGATTAATCACTTGACCAGGATGGGATGGGAGAAGTTCTTACGGATAAGAGCGACAACAAATAAAGAAAGTAAAGGCAGAGACATTTTGCAGTTTTCTGAAAATACGCCTACAAAGTAGCTCAATTGAAAAATTACTACATTACCCAGAGGCCATCAGTGTTCCCAGTCACGATTTCCCTGCAGAAATCTAAAGTGTATATTATCAATGGCAGCAATGGAGAGAATTGATACCCGGAAGAGTCCAATGACAGAAAACAAATTACATCCGGTGAAGAGAAAGAATGAAAGATTCTTTTGTTTAGTTCGGAGAGCTGAAGGGGAAGTCGGATGTAATTAAAAAAAAATTAATGAGAGCGGAATAATAATAAAGTTAAACAGTGATAAAGACATAAGGGAGCGGGATCATTTTGAACACTGGAATTTAGATTACCAGGAGCGAAATGAAAACACATTCCTGTGTCATCCTCTAGTACAGATCCAGCTTCATTTGGGGGATTTTCTTTCCATTTCCTGCGGTCTAAAGACATATCGTTACAGTTAAATTAAAGTCCCATGAGCAGGAAATTTGTTCTCCAATTTTGACCCATCCCCTGGGGGAGCGGTGAGCTACAGACACAGCTGCACTGAGTGTCAAGTAGAGGGGCACTGGATAGTGCTGCAGCAAACGATTATTTTAATAGTCGACTAATCACCGATTATTATTTCAGATTAGTCGACTAATCGGGTAATGCGCAAAGTGGATGTAAAACACACATCTTAACCATCATTAGCTTTGAACTAACTAAAAACTAGATATATAGCATTACCTGCGAAAATGCTACTGTGAATGCTATAAGCTGAATTTGGCTGCTTTAGATGCTAGTGAAGATAGCTGAAATCACTGAAGTTGAAAGCCAGCTAAAATATTAGTTAAATGCCAAATTAGCTTAAAAAAATGAAAAAAAGCCCAATTTAATCAAAATAGCTAGTATACAGCTGAAATATATTGGCTAAACTCCAAAATAGCCTAAGAAGCAAAAAAAAGCCTAAATAAGACAAAATAGCTAGCATGCAGCTAAAATATTTGCCTGACTCCAAAATAGCCTAAAACTTGGGAAAAAAAGTCTAAGTTAGCTGAAACAGCTAGCATGTAGCTGAAATACTAGCTTAACTCTAAAGACCTTAATACAAAACCTTAATAAATGCAAAAATAGTCTAAAAAGCTTGCATAATGCCATTAAAACTCTCCACTTTACTGTACTCTGACTCCATGTAGTATACAGTAACGACTAATCGACCATTAAATTAGTTGTCGACTATTTTAGTAGTCGATTAGTCGTTGATTAGTTGACTAATGGTGGCAGCTCTAGCACTGGATCCCGTTTTTAGAGTCTTTGCCGCACCCGAGAATATTTCTCAAAGTAAACGTTTATTATTACATACATGCAAAGATTATTTGTTGCAGCGAACTAAATAAAACTTTTTGTCATCATCAAAAAGTAGCTACCGACCCCGATTCACTCGCTGCTGTCTCCATGACAACAGATACTGTAAGGTGGAGGTGAAGAAGGAGCTGCTGGACGACCTGCTGCCCGGTCCTGTCACTCTGGTATTCCAGCGATCAGAGGCCCTGAACTCCGCTCTCAACCCCTTCACGTCTGTAAGTGCTCCTCCTCACGTGGGGAACAGACGTTTTTGCCGCCATTCACCGGTCAGGCCGTGTGCTCCTCAGCTCGTGGGCGTCCGTATTCCCAACCATGCCTTCATGAGGCGCCTCTGTCAGATGTGTGAGGAGCCGCTCGCACTCACCAGCGCCAACGTCAGCGCTCACACCAGCACAGTGGAAGTACATGTAAGTGTCTGCAAATATTGTTTAGCAAGTAAAGCAGACATGTTGACGTTTGTTTATTACTCCCCTGAAGGAGTTTCAGGAACTCTGGCCTCACGTCGCCGTGGTGGTGGACGGCGGACCCATCGGGGACCAAAGCCGCCTTGGATCGACGGTGGTAGATCTGTCGGTGGTTGACAAATATCGCATCATCAGACCAGGCTGGTGAGTGGACCGCCATCTTTTTTACATAAATTTAGCTCAGAAATACTATATTATTGCAGAATTTTTCATATTATTTTATTAAACAAAAACACATAAAATACCAGAATCGAATGTTGCAATAATCAGCTAACTAAAACACAGGTTTCTACTAAAATTTCATATTTTTATACGCTAAAAGGGATTTTCTCTGCAGCAGAGTTAAACAAGAAATGCCCCAAATTCTGTTTCCAGTGCCCTTTCTTCCACGCTTGATGTGCTGGAGCGCAAATATGGACTGTCAGAGGACTTGGGGGAAGAATGACCTTTAAACTCTCCACACTTCACAGCACACGCTGAGACGCACAACCAGCTCTGGCTTCAGCATTCTCCACCAAAAAACTCAATTCATTACCTTTTGTTTTCATAGGGAAGAACTAAAACTCAGGGAGATGCTTCGTCTTTAATCTTTTTCTTATTTAAACATTTCAGCTCAACAAGGTCAGCAGTTTGTTTAAGGTGAGGCCGACTTATCCAAGAAAAATGTTCAATATTTTCACTTAATGTGATTAATGCGATCTCAGTGAGCATTTCTCCATGGCCCCAATGAACCTCGGCTGCAGCGAGCCGTGCAAAGTCTTTGTTCTGTGCCATTGCTCAAACTGTTTTATTACATTTTCCACATGTTTTTTTAATGTCATATAGCGAGATCCCTGGTAGCACCTCAGAATATACTATCATATTTATTTCATATTTGTAGATATTTCATGTTTTTGGTGAAATCTGCTTTAATTGATTGTAAATCTGTATAATCTCATTAAATCATTTTATGGTGCCTACCCTGCATTTAAAAGCTGTTGAGACTTTCTATTTCTTCATGAAATAAAGAAAATAATTAATTTTGACGTTTCTAATCAACCAAAGATGCATCACTTATAGCTGGGTAATATGATAATTTTTTAATTGTTAACTTGATCAGCATAATTCTAGTAGATTTTGAAGGAGAAAAGCGGCTCACGCCAATGTCAATGGTTGAAAAGTTACAATATATTCCAGATTTTTTTTGTTTAAGCGCTTCAGGTGTTAAAGGGTTAAAAAAATGTTTCCCATTTGTGACGATTCAGTTACCAATTACTTGAAAAAATAAAGTCACATAAAAATAAGTAATTACATTTTTGAAAATAACTGTAAATAGACTTTATTGTGATATATATCAATATTGAGATATAAAATAATTTTAGGGCAGGGAATCGATTAAAAAAAATTAACTAATTAATCGCAAATCCGGGAAATAAAATTAATCGCAATTGCCGACAACTTACCCGTGAATAATCACAATATGAAATTTAAACACAAAACTGTCTATTTAGGACATTTATTCTTTATTAAAGCTGTAAACCGACAAAAAAAAAAATCAGATAAATGACACTTGTATTCTGATTGATCACTATTAATCACAGTGTTTTATTTGGTAAATTTCATGAAAATATGCCGCGTAACCGTGACAACACGCCGGACCATGGATCAAATAACATCGTCTTTTGTGAAAAAGCGATCTAAACCAAAATACCTAACAAGATAAAAAGTACTAAAAATCGATTATTTATTTTGTAAGCCACCATGGTATAAGTGGGATGATACCCGCTGATGTGTTTTAACGTACACTGTGGGAGCCTTATTTGGCAAGGCAAAACGAAAGGTCTGCAAGGTCAATTAAGTTGCGTTAATTATTATTAAAATCGGTTTGCGTTGATGTTCGCAGCCCTAAGTAATTTGTATCTTGATACACCATTTTTTTCCAATATCGCCCAGCACTACTTTAACTAAGTCAAGCCAGTTTTTTTTTTAGGTTTTTAATCAGCAAGATAGTATTGAAACCTTTGGATTATTTATTCAGTTTGTGCTCAACATGTTTTTTTATTTTTTATTGTACAGTGATCTATAAAAGAGATCAAACGCACGGTAAAAGTGATAAAACGTTTGAATTTGCAGTTGCGTAACATGTATTTATCTGCTTTAAAGAGTTTGGTAAAAACTCTTCCTTTTTATTACGTAGAGCAGGAGTTTTCAAACTACGGCCCGTGGGCCACAGCCGGCCCCCCAAACACGATCAGGGACGTATGATTTTTTTATTTATTTTTTTTAATCTGGCCAATCAAGACCCACATAGAATGTTACCTTTTATTATGTAGAGCAGGAGTTCACAAACTACGGCCCACTTCCACATCTGGGCCGGCCCCCCAAACACAATCAGAGACGTATGATTTTTTTTTTCTTAATCTGGCCAATCAAGATCCGTATAGAATTTTACTTTTTATTACGTAGAGCAGGGGTTTTCAAACTACGGCCCGTGGGCCAGATCTGACCCAGCTCCACATTTGGGACGGCCCCCCAAACATGATCAGAAACATATAATTTTTTTTTCTTAATCTGGCCAATCAAGACCCACATTGAATGTTACCTTTTATTATGTAATGCAGGAGTTCACAAACTACGGCCCGTGGGCCGGATCCGGCCCACCTCCACATTTGGGCCGGCCCCCCAAACACAATCAGAGACGTATGATTTTTTTTTTTTTTAACCTGACCAGTCTACACCCATATAGAATTTTACTTTAAATTATGTAGAGTAGGGGTTTTCAG
>NC_050527.1:3620263-3622055 GCF_002922805.2 Oryzias melastigma
CCCGGGCCAGATCTGGCCCACTTCCACATTTGGGCTGGCCCCCAATTTCTTTTTTTTTGAAAGATGCATGTTTTTTTTCTTAATCTGGCCCATCAAGACCCACATAGAATGTTACTTTTTCCCCACCCTTCTGCAGTCTGAACTGTGACGGGTGAGGATAGAATATTTATTGGTTTAATTTAAAAATGTTTTAGTATTATTTTTCTTGTGAATATTAAAGAAATTAATTATTTAAATTCCGTCTTTCTGAAAAACCATAAATGTTTACATTTAGGCTGTGATTGTTACACTTTTTCTGTTAGCCTACAAACTGACCCGACCCCACGTCAGAGAAGAAAACAGTCCCAAAAAAGGTTTGGGGACCCCTGATGTAGAAGTCTTTTCCATTCTTTTTTTCTGACTTTATTTCCAGCTATGAAAAAAACTTGTTTTTGCTTTCATGTAGATTCTAAATTAAAGTATATGCATCGATAGACGTCAAGGGGTTGTAAATCTGAGGAACTCTTCTGCTACACCTGAACAGAGCCGGTGACTCACCGTCTTCTGCAGTCTGACCTATTTATTGGAGTCTTTTGCTCTCAAACATGAGCCATCGTGGTTTCAGTCTCTGACAGCAGTGATCCCTAACTTGCCATCTCTCGGTGTAAGCGGCGGATGCTTGCCTGTCTCTTCCTGTTAGCTCCGCGACCGACCGGCAGCATGTTCAGGCAGCACACACTGTTCCTGCCAGCGCTGGCTGTGAAAGACTGCAGCCTCTTGAGATTCTCCACAGAGAGGAGATGCAAAGCATTTGGAAGTAATCTTTTAAATTAAATGTATTTGTAGTTTAGAATCTTATTTAGTCGCATAAGGTAAGTGATGTAACAACAAAGTGATCAAGCCGCTTTTGTGCCCACTCATCCCTCTTTTTACAAAAAAGTTTATTTAAATTTTTCAATCAAAGTACAACCGATTTGTTTTGGAAGTGTTGGAGACCATTTTTATTGCTGTAATATTTCTGACTTAAATTTAGTTAACATTTGTGTTTTCATTTCAAAATGTTTAATTAAAAATAATCATAATAATAAAGCAACAATAGAATTGTGACAATATTGCAGTAAAAGACCCACTCCAATGAACGTCATGTCTTAGCAGTGGTGGACTTAGCAGTTTGGGGGTCCAGGGCGAACAATAAAATGGGGCCCTTTCCTTTCTTTCTTTTTTTAAATCCTCACCAAGGGTTAAACATCTGTAATCTGTTATTTATTAAATTTGACTAATTTTATTAAAGAAAAAACAAAAGGCTTGAATGATGAAACAAAATAATACCCTAAAGAGTGGTATAAAAAATAAAAAAAATCTCAAAATGACCATTTTCTGCCCCTCCTTTTGCCTTTTCTCATTTATCTTCTTATTGAATTCCTTTGATTCTGTTTATTCTTTTTCCTGTTTTGTTTTTCTTCCTGCACTTTTTTTTACACAGCTGGTTGATTAACTCTTTTTACCAACTCTTGGAAGAGTCTTTGCTAGCTAACTGAGGCTCAAGATGGCGGCAGAAAAAATCTAGCCGGAAGCGGAAATTTCGCAACTTTAGAAAACCCTTTCAAAAATGATATTTTAAAATCTTTTCAGAACTATCAGCTTTTAAGCTTTTAAATGTGAATACACTCCAACTGTATAACAGTTTAGTGTGCAAGATGAGCTTCAGGACAGAGAACGACAATCGTCCCTTTTATGCCATGTCAGGGATTTTTTTGTTTTTTTTTAATTGTGACAAAGTCTAATAATGGTAGTCCCAAAATTCTGGGGGCCC
>NC_050527.1:3622065-3688369 GCF_002922805.2 Oryzias melastigma
TAGCTGTGCTAGTGCTACATTGGAGGTTTGTGGTGCTTTAAGCTAGCAGGAGAGCGTGAAAACAGAGAGCTCTCAGCAAGGGGAAGGGGAATGGGGGAGGGGGTGCTTCACGCCAACACTCAACCCAGAACCAAATTTCTAACGGACTAGTGCCGCTCTGCAGAAACTTTGTCCTAGGAAACAACAGGTTGTGGCTAGAAAGTGCATAATCATAATTTAAATTCCACTAAAAAATATTTAAAAAGATGATCGGAGTGGGTCTTTAAAACAAATAATTAAATGAAAATAAAGGTGAATTTTGACCACCTCACCATGACCTCATTTTGGGAGGGAATATTTTTGGTCAGTTTTATATTGTCCATCAATAAGCCCATATTTTTCCAGGGATTTGTGGCCTTTCTGTTTAGTGATTGATTTTCCCCAAAAGCTTAACATCCTCTTATATTCTTCTTCTACTCTCTCGGTTTCATCCAGAGCTCGCCGAAAGTTCAAATGAGCCACTGCTGCTTCTCCTTGTTGAACTGCTCGGCCCAGCGGCGGGTCAGCTCCAGGTAGTGATCGGGTCCGTGGGGCTGATAGTCCAAGTACACGCGGGTCACTGTCTTTTTGGGCACCGCCCTCTCTATCTGCGTCCCTTCGTGCCATTCGTTGAAGGACGTTATGGTGACGATCTCCGGCCGCGCGTTGAGCGCCGCCTGCAGGGCCGTCTCGTAGTAGCGACCGTTCACCCTGTTGCGAGTGTTGTGGTTGTTCCACGGCCGGATGCTCGTGTCAATGTACCCGGGCCCGACGCTCGGGATGAAGAGGAGGTTGTTCCCGTCGCAGAAGGCCTTGATGGCCTTCCAGTTCTGGTGAGAGGAGCCAAAGGAGAAGCCGTTGGAGGCAAAGTAGGTGTACATGCCGTCGAAACCTCCTGCCAGGATGTCGTGTTTGTGACGCTCCTCCACGATCAGAGCTATGAGGACAGAGTCGTAGGCGGAGCCACGGATGCTGTGGGAGCCGGTGGGACTCAGGAGTTCAGACCAGGCCTCTGATGGAGTGAGGTAGGAGTCATAGATGTAGAAGAGAGGAAGACTCTTCCCTGTGCTGGTAGTCAATCTGTACATGGCTCCGTGGTCACCATACCTTTAACGAAAAAGCAAGAAAGTAAAGTAAATAAAGGCAAGAAGATGCATCTGCTAGAAGGAAGATCAGGGGAGTATTAGCTGTAAGAAAATATTTCTTACAGATTCTTCAAATGTAACATATTTTTTGCAAAAAGGGCTTAATTGAAAATTTATGGACATCGAAGTAAAAAAAAAGTAAATTAAAAAAATTTCTCTAAAAATTAAAGTTAATATTTTTTTCTGGTTACTAAATCACCAGATAGTACCTATATTTGAAGTTCAAAATAAATTCAGGCTTCAGAAAAGAAAATTGCTTTGATTTTTAGAAAAAAAATATTTTTTATATTTTCAAAGTGTGGATCCCCTAAAGTGACATCGAGTAAAAGCAATAGATACTACCTGGTGCTCACCAGATAGATTTTTCTTAACTTATCAAAATTAAATAAGGAAACATTCAAATAATCTATCTTTAAACTTTTTTTTTCAAAGTTAATGTTAATTTTTTGATTTGGAAAAAATAGTAAATCAATGTGAATTAAATCTGTTAAAACAGTCTAAAGTGTGCTAAAATCCACATTTTTCCATAAAAATTACACTGAAGCATTCAAACATTCATCTTTCTTCCATTCTTTTGGATTCACGGTGCCAACTGGAACCAGTCTGTTGCAGCGCCACACACTCACTTGTACACATGTATTGATTTAGAGACACTAATTAACCTCTGAAGCATGTTTTTGGACTGTGGGAGGAAACCGGAGAAAGCTCACACATGCATGAGAAGAACATGCAAACTCCACACAGAAACGTCCCTCCTGGGATTTGAACCGAGGTCGCCACACTGGCGTTCTAACCGCAAAGAGTGGGAGGAAAAATGGATCATTAGATGCATCGATTACAATCCATAAATGATTCTGAAGAGTTTTATGAATTTTAAATAATTGAAAATCAAAAAACTAATACAATTTAAAGTAAAAATAACAAGCAGAACTAAACACGGGGCGATTTTTTGAAGAGCACGCAAACATAGACGACCTTGCAGATCAATCGGCCCGACTTCAGTGTTGATGTCATGCGGCGTGAAAGTTCTTTCAGACAAAAATTAAATATGTAGGAAACACAACAAATTTGCAAAATCCCATCGTACGGTAGAAACAGTTCGGGTGCTATTGGCATGAGTGTGGCTCATAGACCGTTTATAAGAACTGGACATAGCAAGTGTTGAGGTCCTCCATAGGAAATGCATTCGCTCCAAATCAGGCCAGAGACTTCGCTGTCACTACGTCTAACCCCATATTGCATATTTGAATCCACGTATCCCGGTTTTATCTAAAGCAAACGTGTCCAAATCCAGGCCTCGAGGCCCGGTGTCCTGCATGTTTTCAAACCAATCTGACATAGAAGCTCCTTATTGGCCATAATCGCCTGATTCAGGTAATCAGCAGCAGATAAGGCAGGATTTCTAGAAAAAACCAGCAGGAGGCCGGCCCTCGAGGCCTGGATTTGGACACCCCTGAAAAAGTGTCCACACAGACTTGTGAATTATCAAACACCTGAGGGAGTTGAACTGGTTCTCCAAAATGTTTGACCCGCTCACATTTACTATTAAAGGAGCACGCAGCTCCTCTTGTAGCCGATCTAGCCCTGATTGCTGGGCGTCCAGCAGGCGGACGTATAGCTCCTGCTTTCAGGAATCATCCTCCCAGTCCCAGGGTGGAGACTCCTCCTGGCTGAAACATTTAGCAGAATTTAAGTGGCTCTAAATCCAGATCTGGGTGAGTCGTGGTATTTCCTGGAAACGCTGTTTAACCTCTTCGGGGTTAAATAAAAAAACAAACGGATAAAAATTGCACCTCATCTGCTACCAAACGAAGATTCTGTTTCAGGATTTTTCTCTGTTCCTCCCAGGTGTTTCCTTTCAGACCATCCTTGTTTCTAAAAGTAAAATAAAACTGCTTTTTACGTCATTTATAAATCATGACTTCTATAATCAAAAATTCAACCTAAAAGTATTTCAGTGTAACCGCACTTTTTTTTTCTTCCATGCAGTTTTTTAATGGATTTGCCTCCGAGTTGTTGTGCAGCGATGAAGACGAGAGTCTTACCTGTCGATGATGTACTTGATGTTGTCGTGTACCGTCTGGTCGTTTCTGCCTTTGTACGGCTGAATATGAAACGCAACCTAAAATGAAGAGAACAGTCATCGGGTTTCACATGATCAAAAAACAGTTTAGGCTTGAAGCGTGAAAGTGAAAGTTTGATCATGAATAAAACAAATACTAAAATATATTTTATGATGCTTTCAAGCCTTCCTTCTGTTGATTAAGTTGTCTCACTGATTTATTTTTCTCATATGTGGGGTTGCCCTTGAGCAAAGCATGAAGAAAACAAAAAAACTGCTATTTGGAAGCGATTACTGATTATGGTCACAAGCCTCCACTGACACTTTTTTTCTCCTCTGGCTTTTCTGACATTAACTTTATTATTCACTGAGAAAAAAAAACATAACATAAGGTAGAAGAAACCTGGAGTGACATGTACACAAAAGATGTTTAAGTTGAATATTTCATCGTGCAGCCAGAAATTTGAGGGACTCTGAATTATTCATGAACAAAGAAAACCTACAGTTTTTTATTTTAAGGAATGGACAATAAAAGGATGAAAAAATCTTTTTTGGACTTTAACTAAATGGATTTACAAATTCCCTTGTCAAAATGAAATATTGATTGTTGGAGCACTAAAGGTCTGAGGTGGTTTTTGCCAAAAGTTCAATGAAAATTTAGTTTTGGTGATTTAAACGTGGCAATTTTTCAGATTTTGGACCACATATAGAAAGAAAATTAAGACTATAATTGCATTTATGTGGGTTTTTTGTGTTCAAATTGTGAATCAGGAGCAGACGAAAACATTTCGTTAGAAAAAAATCGTATTTTTGATGTAGAAAATACACTTCTTATGTCGTTTTGTTGATTTTGTTTTAAATATGTTTTGTTTTTGGACTTTTAAGCCACATTTACAAACTGTTTTTACATTTTTTTTCACTTGAAAAATGTTAAAATCTAAAAGTTGTAGGAGACAAGATGTCTGAAAGCGTTCAGCTCATGGAAACCTTGCAGAAAATCCTTGTTCGTCCTTGTTTTCCTCGTCTGAGCTCAAAACTGTACGACTGGAAAGCTCCGATATTGCTCGCCATTTTTGCTGCACCACTGATGTTCGGTTGGGGTTGTGAGTAAAGTAGTGGGAGAGTGTAAACAGAGAGCTCTCAGGAAAGTAAGGGTTGCTCCACCAAAACTCAGAGGTGAATTTCTAATGAACTCCTGCCGCTCTGCAGAAACTATGTCCTAAAAAAATGACAGATTTTTGGATTTTGGCTAAAAACTGCATAATATTAGTTAAAATTCAAACTTTGAAAATAGATTAAATGGATAAATAAGAGCTTTCATGCTCACCAAAGAGGCTAACGATGCGCTTTTTATGACGGCTGTCGACTGAAACCCATTAATATTTTGGCTGTGTGAGTAAATCATCCCGTATTTGAGGAGCCGAGTTTTTACACGTCTTCATTATCACCCACAGAGGAAACGCTAAACTGATTTGATCTCTTATTAGCTACTTTAATAGCTCATAAGCACTCACATCAGGAGCCTTGAACAACTGCAGCATGATTTATGCTGAGCAGAGGGGAATTAAGTGCCATGTCATGCAGAAGGGAAGCCAAATAAAAACCTTTTGTCATAATCCGATCAATTCCTGCAAAGTTGGAGAGATTTCTGCGGACAAACACAGCAGAGGTTTGTTTCATCTTCTATCGGGGAGTGTGGCTGATGCTCTCGTAGGGCACCCATGGGCTGCATTCCTCTGTGTACTTGACATGACCTACTTACACAACAGAACTTTTGCAGCCCCTCAGGGTGCAGATTGTTCAGAGGGGCAAACTGAGTCATGGGACCCGTGGTGCTCATTTCCCCTCTGCTTTCTATCCCTGCGCATGCAGCCTTCCACCCTGTCCCCACAAACCGCCCCCACGCTCCCTTTGGCGGAAAGGCCATTTCAACTCCAGTTTGGAGCTGAGGTCAGGCTGTGGAGGATCCATGTGATGAGTTCTTTAACTCTGCCGCTCAAGCTGTGTGTGGGAGCTGCTGAAACGCTCCTTACCTTATGTAATGAAAAAGTACGTGGCTTTTCTTTTGTGAAAAAGGGGTGAGGACGTTTTTAGATGTGGTGTGGGAGCGATGCGGTGATGGAAGCTTTCAAGTTTTTCAGGCTGCACTGCAGAAGCAACCAAGAAAAAAGGTTTCCAGCAAGCTCAAAAGGGCACAAACATGTTGACTTTTTATCAAACTACGGAAAAGAGCAAAAATCTCACAAAATTCTGGATTGTCTTCATTTTTACTTTTGCTTTTCTTTCATTTTTACATTTGTTTTTAGCTTCAAAAACCAGGAAAAAAGAAATCTGCACAATCATTTTCTAAAAACTAAATATTTTAGTGGCTTCAATAAAGGTGAAAAATGCTAAAAAAAACGTGGCTCATATTTAGGAATATGTTTTCTAATTGCTTAGTAAGCATTCACACTACAGTGATTCTCCTCCTCCTTTCCGTATGTTTTTCAGCACGTAAAAACTCAATCACAGTTTCAGTGATTTCAGCTAAACATTCAGCTTGTTCAGATTATCACTGCTTGTATTTTTGGCATTCGTAAACTTTATAGTTTTTGAAATATTAAGCAAAATATACCCCATAGAAAATGAATGAGAAAGTCTTCAAATGTCAAAATCTTAAGTAGATTAGCAACAATGCTTTAAATATGTTTGTGGGTTATGTTTTCATCTTTTAATTTTCAAAAAAAAAATTGGAGTTTACTTAATATTTTAGCAACATGCTAACATTTTTGTATAATTTGTTATCTACTGAGGTTTTTATAGACTAATTTAAAGTTTAGCTTCTATTTTAGCAACAGGCTAACGTTTTAGCTAGTATTTAAGCAATGTGCTACCTTTTTTTCTAATTTGGGATCCACTGAGGTTTTCTATGCTAATTTGGAGTTTAGCTAATATAGCAACATGCTCACATTTTTGGCTAATTTGTTATCTACTAAGGTTTTGATGGACTAATTAAGAGTTTAGTTTCTAGTTTAGCAACAGGCTACAGTTTTTGGCGAATTTAATTTACTATGAAATTTTACGCTATTTTGGAGTTTAGCTAGTATTTAGGCAACAAGCTAATTTTTTTGGCTAATTTGGCATCTACTTGTGTTTTTTGGGCTAATTTTAAATGTAGCTTTTATTTAGGCAACACACTAAACATTTTTCCAAAATTGGCATGTATTAGAGATTTTTAAGCAATTCTACTACAGAATTTTCATGAATATATGTGAACTTCAGCGATCTTTCATAGTTCTTTAACTAAATTTACAGTCTTTCAGCAACTTTTGCTAATACCATGTGCTTTTTCAGCAAATCCCTTCAGCAGTTTAAGCAAATTGTGTCACAATTTTCAGCAAAAAGTTTCAGCATTTTCATTGACTACTTTCAGCAAAAGCATTCAAACTACCATTATTGCAGGTAATGCAACTTTTCTAGTTTTTGCTTTGTTTTTTTTTCCAGTTGGAAACAAGGCCTCAACCAACCTAGTAGTCTAATTACTCATTATTACACATTAATTCACAGAGGCCAATGAATTTCAAATAAAATGCATTTCACTTCTTAAAAAAAGAGTTTTACTCAATTTTATACTGAATATTTTACATCTGACATTGAGACACTCCCGATAGTAAACTCAAGAGGGGGCTAGGGGATAAAAAGCAAACACCCTGCCTAAAATATAAATGTGCAAATCAATGAAAAATGTAATTAAACTTGAAAACATTTGTGAGCATAAGAATTTGGAGTTAAGCTCCCTTTCTCTCCAAAAACTTCATGGTTTGACCTTCATTAGGCCGTCGATATCAGGATTGAAATCCTGTATAGCAGCACATTTCACAATGTGATCCAAGTGTGAAAAATACAATAAAATGTCAAAAAAAAATCGTTTCCTGATTTGGCTACTTTCCTTTTGCTTCCCCTAGTGGCAGGATTGTGCATTGCTGTCATTTCTTTAAAGAACCATAACTCGCCACAGGAATAGGCTGGAAACTTGTTTTTTTTTCAGCATCCTTATGTTTTTTTCTCTTCGTGACTGTGCCGGATTAAACTATCTGGCAGGTCGCATACAGACCACGGGCCATATGTTTGACACCCCTGAGCTACACCTTATGAGGATTTTAGTGAAAAGATTAATAATAGATATGTGCAAATGAAATAAACTGGGAAAATTGAGTAAGATGCTTGACAGTGAGAGGCAAAATCTGTCCTTAAACATCCTTTTTATACACTGTAAAAAGTCAAACATTGGATCAATTAACTCTTTAACAGCTGTGGCATCGTAATAAATTACAGAACTTTTGCTAATTAAACCAACGTTTCAATTTTTACAGTGTATATGCTCCGAAACATTCAAATAAAATGACACGAAAGTCTTTCCAGAGCTTTCTCAGCTCGGTGGATGTAACTCCATCCGCTCAGTGTTGCGTGTCTCATCCTGGCGTTCTTGTCTCGCCGTTGCAGATGTATTTGATTTCTCAGCCTCCAGCCAGAAAACAGAAGAAGCGAAAGTGATATCTTATCTGACAGTCGGGACTGGAGAAACCTGCGGCTTGTTTATACTAAGGACAAGTGTCTTATAGCCTCTGGGGTGGAAAAAAACAACAACAAAAAAGCTGACCTTTTCTTCACAGTAGAAAACAAGCACAGGAATGATAATGACTTTGGTTCCAAAAGTGCTTTGAGATTAACCTTCTTATTAACTTTAGCGACTTCTTACATAACAGATACTGAGAGTGTTTAGTCTAATACAGAGGAGGTCGTTTAGGTCAAATACACTTTCATGGGTAAACTTCTTGTCTTGGCCTCACATCTGCACAAATCTGCATTTATAATTTCAAACTGGCACATGGCAATGCATCATGGGTATTTTTAAAGAAAATACTTTTTGATAGTTGCACATATGTCAGAAAATAAGTGGGAAAATGTCACTAAACCCTCTTATCTGCTGATGAAATAGAATAAAATTCATTCTTCCACGTCCAATTACAGCTTTCTTACCATGAATCTTGAATGTTATTAGGATTCAATCTTTGTTTTTAATATAACTTTAAAGTCTATCTTTAAAATCTATTTTCAAAGTGTCTTTTAATTAAGATTATATAGTTTTTACAAAAAAATGTTTTTAAATTACAGATTCTGCAGAGTTATTTAGAAATTAACCTCCGAGTTGTGGGCAACGCCAACCCCCCTTCCCCTTGCCCATAACTGAGAGCTTTCTGGTCCCTTATTCTCTCAACATAACATTATTGATGCAACAAAAATGGCGAACAATATCAGAGCTACCCAGCTGTACAGTTTTGAGCCTGATGTTAACTCAGACGAGGAAAACAAGGAAGTACGAGGATCGATTTGTCTGCAGGTGGATGTATCAGAATGGAGCGGTGCAGGGAGATTAACTCATAAACTCATGATAAATTTTGAGCAAAAAAATAGAAAGTATGAGTTAGGAACCATCTGGCAAAGACCATCCAGCTTACCTTTACTCATATTTTACCGTTATTAAACATGCAAGGTGTTTTTTAACTGGTTGTTTTCTTTACCAAGATGAATTAATCCCTATTACTAGCTCTTCGAAGTGGCTCAAATCAGAAACCTTGCAACAAGAAGCTGGATGTAAGCAGTACAAATATAGCTCATCTGAAAGCAGATGTGATTCATTGCTCACCTTCGAGTTCCTCTCCCCCACCACCACTAGATTTCAGATTTCTCTCACAAAATGTGCTGTTGCTTGTACCTTGAGGTTGTGTCTATAAGCAGCATCCAGTACCGCAGGTACCATGTCCTCTGTGGGTTCCCCGTTTTCATCACCGAGCCCAGGAGGGTACCAGGCCAGGACCAGAACACCTAGAAAAAAACACACAAAATTCTGGGGGTTGCTTTTTGCAAAAAAAAAAAAAAATTGATTTATGCTTAAAATTTTGACTTATTGTGTGAATGCTTAGTAAACACTGCACACTATAGTGATTCTCTTGCTGCTTTCCGTGCATTTTTCAGCAATTTCAGCAATCTTGGTATCAAAACGCTTTTTTAAGAACATTACTGCTTGTAATTTTGATATTTGATATATTTAGCAAAATATGCCCCATTGGAAATGAAAGAAAAAGTCTTAAAATGTAAAGATTTTAAGTATATTACCAACAAGCCTTTATATTTATATATTTATGGGCTATGTTTTGAATTTTTTATGGTAATTATTAAAAACTTTGGAGTTTACCAAGTATTTTAGCAACCTGCTAACATTTTTAAATAATTTGTTATCTACTGGGGCTTCTAGGCTAATTATTTTAGCAAACTGCTAATGTTTTATGACATATTTGTTATCTACTGGGGGGTTTTAAGCTAATTTAGAATTTGGCTAATATTTTAGCAACATGCTAACATTTTTAAATAATTTGTTATCTACTGGGGGGTTTAGGCTAATTTAGAATTTAGCAGATATTTTAGCAACATGCTAAGGTTTTTGATTAATTTGTTATCTATGGAGTTTTTTTGGGGCTAATTTTAAGTTTAGCTTCTATTTTAGCAACATGCTAATGTTTTTGACTAATTTAGTTTACTGAGGAATTGTAAGCTATTTTGGAGTTTAGCTAGTATTATAACCAACGAGCTAGCTTTTTTGGCTAATTTAGCATCTACTGAGGGTTTTTTTTAAGGCCGATTTAGAGTTTAGCTTATATTTTAACAACAGGCTAATGTTTTTGACTAGTTTAGCTTACTGAGGAATTTTAGGCTATTTTGGAGTTTAGCTAATATTTTAGAAACAAGCTAACCTTTTGGCTGGTTTGGCATCTACTAAGGATTTTTTGGGCTAATTTGGAGTTTAGCTCATATTTAAGCAACACACTAAATATTTTTTGCTAAATTGGCATGTATTAGGAATTTTTAAGCAATTTTACTACATATTTTTTTAGAAATATAGGTCAACTTTAGCACTATTTCATAGTTCTTTTGTAAAATTTCCAGTCTTTTAGCAAATTTTACATTTTATAAATAGCTTTTGCATTTTCAGTAAATCCCTTCATCAATTAATATAAATTCTTTCACAATCACACTAGCATTATCACTGGTAATGTGACTTTTCTAGTTGCCATTTACTTTTCTTGTATTCACTGAATTCTGTCCCTAACTTGATCCAAAAAAAAGGATCTTCATCATAAATTTCATGAATCTGCTATTTCCCATAAGCCCTGTGAGATCATCTCTCCAAATAAATCTCTAGCGCGTGTGACAACTCATAAATTGCAGTGGCTGGTTGCCTCTTTCTGGCTGAAAAATCGCTCCCCGTTAGCCTCCGCGGAGCCTGGCATCATGCAGCCGGGAATTGGCACATCAGATTTGCACTCAGAGCTAATTCATTAAACTCTTGTCTGCTCGCTCGCTTGCTGTTGGGGCCGTTAGTGCACAACACCACCCGACTGTATCAGCATGTATTAGGGGATATGGCCACTGCTATCCATTTTATACCCAGGATTAAGGACAGCAGGAAGTCAATCATTAAGTCAAGTGGAAAGTTGAGAGTTTGGCTGCCTGGCGCATCTAATTAAATGGATTGTTTTTAACTAAAGCAGCACTCCCGTGATCCATCTGTTAGAGCGATGAGGTTTCAGAGGATTGGATGGTCTGCTCATCATTCCGGATGGTGTACAATAACTCACTGAGCCGCAGGACTGAAACATCAGAGCCTATCATATGGAAGGGCCTGACGTCTGGTCTGATACTTGACACCACCAGGCACCTTGATTCTCTTAAACAAAACAAAGAGAGCTTTAAAAGGACATATATTTATAATTTATGACTATTTTAGGATGCGTTTGTGAGGGTGAAACTGCTTAAACATACAGTTTGGAGAGTTTACCTATTATTCTGAAGGGGGTTCTGTTTGGGAGCTGTCCAGTGGATGGGTGGTGCTGAAACTGAGCTTAAAGTAGCCAAATCCCCGTGAATCTGCTGTGATCGACCCCAAAACTCAACAGTTTCCGCTCTAAAAGTGTACCTGCTGCTGATGCTCCGATCTGCTCCATGTGGGACTCCAGCACGTCCGGATCCCTGGAGCTGTACGGGTTCAGTTCGGGGTAGTAGCTGGAGCCGATGTCCTCGGGCGGCATGTGTTTGCCCCTCGGGTAGCTGGATGCGATTTTGGGGTCCCAGTGTGGAACCAGGATGTGGTCCCAGTGGATGTACTTGCCGTCCATGTGCGGGCTGCCGTACCAAGTGTAATAAAATATGTGAACGTCGTAAAAGATGGTCCCTTCCGGGCTGAAGTTGGACAGCATGGCTTTGGTGTTGCTGCCAGGCGGGCGGGCTTGATCCGGGGAGGCGCTGGCACGAGTTACGGAGCGCCGGTCCATCCTGGCCCCCAAGATCGGGAGAAGTTCCAAACCCGGAGCCAGATCCGAGAAGCCGTCGCTGGGCTTCAGGGTCCTCAAAGCCATGAGGGTCCCGAAAATGAAGAGCGTGAAGAGGAAGAGAGCCACGCAGGCTCTCCTCCGGAGCCGTGCCATGATGCTGCCGGGAGTTACGGGCGCTCTGCAGACATGAAAGATGCAGCTCTGCGCGCAACCAACTCCGAGGAGTCGTCTGCCATCCAGAAATGTCCCGCCGCCGTAAAGGCTGCAGCCCTGACGCAGTCCTCGGAGGGGTTTTTAACTTTCTCCTGCAGCCTGCTGGAGATGGAAATGCAGCGTGGGGACTGCAGCAGCAGCAGCGCACCTGCACGGATCCTCACCGCTGGAAAAGAAGTAAGTAGTGGATGTATAAAAAAAAAATAAATAAAAGGAAAGAAAAAACTTTAAAATGCTGGTTGGTTTCACTCTCTGGATGAAGCTTCATTCACAGGAGATATTCCCGAAATGATGCTCCGCGTGGGGTTAAAGCCTTCTTACTTTGACTTTGCAGCTTTTTTTTTTCTTCATTTGATATGCAAAAGAGGCGGAACCTCCACCCCTTTTTTATTTAAAAAATAAGAAAAACAAATATCCAAACTGCAATATCATAAAAAAAAACCACAGTAATTCTACTACTTTCATGAAATTGTTTAAAAAAATAGATTAAATTTCTGTGTTATTTTTATATATATATAAATTCCGATTTGCTCGACGTTATGATGCGACTAATAGCTCCCTCTGGTGGCCATTTTTAAAATAATCCCTTCACCGTGACGCCTTCAAGTACAAACGGAAATCGTGTATTCTTAAGTTGTAATTGTGTAAATAAAATAAAAAAGATGTCAGGTAAAAACAAATTCAAAGTGAAAACAAGTCAATGAAATACATTTGATTGAGTTTTGACAAATCAGGGATTTCAGTTTTCTCTTTAGTTGTTACTTTTGCTAAAGTTCCAAATCTGCATGGTAGGAGCAAAACATTATTTGGTTGCAATTAAGTGACTTTTGGATCTTTATTTTTTTCAAAGCTCCATCATTCCCACCCATTATGCATGAGAACATAAAGGAAAACATGTATTTGACAGTCACTGATTATGCAAAATGGCACACTTAAAAAAACAGGTCATTAAAGTTCATCATATACACTTCAACTGAATGAAAAAAAGTAATTCAATTGTTTTTATTTTATTTGAAATTATTAATAAAATGCAGCAGAAAACATGTATTTGGTCAATAACAAAAATTCACTTCAGCACTTTGTGATGCGGTTTGGGGGCTGTTGATGCAGACTTTCATGTCCCTCCACAGATTCTATATTACAGGGGTGTCAAGCATGTGGCCCGCGGGCCGCATCCGGCCCACCAGATGGTTTAAACTGGCCCAGTCGCGATGAGAAAAAAATATAAGGATGTCGGGGGGAAAAAGGCAAATTTTTAGCCCATTCCTGTGGTGAGTTATGGTTATTTAAAGAATTGACCGCAATGCGCAATTCTGCCACTAAGAGGAGCAAAGGGGAAAAAACCAGCATAACAAGAGAACAAGAAATAAACAGCATTTCTTTGCAAGGGAGTTCCATGTCTGGATAAGATGCAGTTAGGTTACCTGCCAGCCTCACCACTGTTAAGTTGCTATAAAAAATTTACAGGTGTGACTCCACAATTACCAAACATAGTAATAAACATAGTAATAACAATAATAATAAATGATTAGGCTTCTAGTTTCGTTGACCGTTGGTTAATTTGGTTATTATGTTACTGGTCCGGCCCACTTCAGACGGCTTGAATGTGGCCCCTGTCACCCGGAGGTCACTCCAGAACCTTGAAATGCTTTTTTCTAGGGCTGTGAGCATTAACGTGTAAACGTGTGCGATTAATCAAACACATTTAACACGTTAAAATTCATTAATGCAAATTAAATGCACCTCGAGGAGCAGCATCCCTTCGCTTTGCCTCGCCGATTTAGGCTTTTATGCCGTATTTTTGTCCAAAAGCTGCATATTGTCATAAAATGTACATAGTAAAACGTTGTGATTAATATTGATTAATCACAACACAAAAGTGTGATTAATCTTATATTTCTTAAATCAATTGACAGCCTTAATTAATGTTCTAAGTGTACAAATTTGTGTGTGATTTCATATTGTGATTATTCATTAATAATAAGTGGTCAGAAAATACTGCCAATTGTGATTAATTGCAATTAATTTTCCCCCAGGTTTGCATTCAATTAGTTATTTTTTTCAATCGATTTACGGCACTACTTTTTACATATCCACTCCTTTGTTGCCCGGGCGATGTGTTTGCCATTATCGTCATGCTGGAAGATCCAGACATGTTTAATTCTCACTGATTTCAGTTTTTACCTCACAAAATATGTCTCTTTTCTAACATTTTTGTCATCATGTCCCCAAAGTATAATACTTCCACCCTCGTGCTTCACAGTCAGTTTGGTCTTCTTGGAATGCAACTCTGCATTCTCTCCCCTCCTAACATGGTGAATAGTGCTTAGATCACATGTGTCAAAGTCAAGGCCCGGGGGCCGGATCCGGCCCTCCGAGTAAGATCTTTTTTATTTTATTGTTATTAATGGCCCGATGTTATCTTGCGCTTATTTCTAACTTGTATAATTTTGACAAAATGTATTTTTATGGATAGTAAAATATTGAAATGTATTTAAGGTTTAAGTTGATTTATTCTGGAATAATATTTGTGCTTTTTTATTCATAGTTATGTTAAAAAGTTATAGTTTTAAAGTTTTAAAATAAGCATTATACTTGCTTTTTGGACTATTTTGGCATTTACTGAGATTTGTAGACTATTTTGGAGTTTAGCTAATATTCCAGCTACATGCTAACTGTTTTGGCTAACATGAGTTTTTTTTATTTTTTTTTATTTTTTATTTTTTTAGAGTATTTATGCATTTAGTTAATGTTTTAGTTCGCTATCAGCTTCGGTGATTTCAGATATCGCCTTCAATTATTTCAGGTATCGGCTTCAATGATTTTAGGTATCAGCTTCAGTGATTTCAGCTATCGGCTTCAATGATTTCAGCTATCGGCTTCAATGATTTCAGGTATCAGCTTCATTGATTTCAGGTATCGGCTTCAGTGATTTCAAATATCAGCTTCAGTGATTTCAGCTATCAGCTTCAATGATTTCAGGTATCAGCTTCAATGATTTCAGGTATCAGCTTCAGTGATTTCAGCTATCGGCTTCAATGATTTCAGCTATCGGCTTCAATGATTTCAGCTATCATCTTCAATGATTTCAGCTATCAGCTTCAATGATTTCAGGTTTCGGCTTCAATGATTTCAGCTATCAGCTTCAGTGATTTCAGCTATCAGCCCCAGTGATTTCAGGTATCAGCTTCAATGATTTCAGGTATCAGCTTCAATGATTTCAACTATCAGCTTCAATGATTTCAGGTATCAGCTTCAGTGATTTCAGCTATCGGCTTCAATGATTTCAGCTATCGGCTTCAACGATTTCAGCTATCATCTTCAATGATTTCAGCTATCAGCTTCAATGATTTCAGGTTTCGGCTTCAATGATTTCAGCTATCAGCTTCAGTGATTTCAGCTATCAGCCCCAGTGATTTCAGGTATCAGCTTCAATGATTTCAACTATCAGCTTCAATGATTTCAACTATCAGCTTCAGCGTTTTTAGCTATCAATTTCATCATTTCCCGCAGCCACATTCAGCTTACAGTGTTCACACCAGCATTATCATTTGTAATGCTACAATCTAGTTTATAATTATGTTGAAAAGTTATGGTTTTAAAATTTTACAATTTTTGTGTTCAATAAATGTTTATCCTGTTTGACCTACAACCTACGTTGTGTTTTGGATTTTGGCCCCTTGTGCGATTGAGTTTGACACCCTTGTTTTATTTTCTCCCAATCCTCCTCTGGATCTTCCAGATTCTCTGAAGAACTTTAGGGGCCTGGACATGTGCTGGTTTAAGCAGCAGAACATTTGGAGCTCCACGGGATGTGAATCTAAGACAACACAGTTCAAATATGTCTGGCGAGCATCACTTTAACATTCACCCTACTAAGCAATTTCCATGGAATGTTCATAACCACGCGATTTTTTTAGGGTGCCACAAAAAAAAATCATGTTTTGTGGCTCCACAAGGGGTCGTTGTGGTCGCAGGGATCTCCTCTCCTGTCGCTCCTCAAACATCCATCATGCGTCACAAAGGTAGGACATTTACAGGAAGCATACTTCACATTCTTTGTCTGACGGTAGGCCTTAAAGCCAAACCGACTTACCAGTCGAGATAAAAGAGGCTGTGTCTCAGGTAGCTGCTCAAAACTTTAGACCAACAATGAAAATGTGAGTTTCTTAAGGTGTTTGATTTAAGGACAAACTTAGAAAAAATGTTCAATGAAAGAGCAGAAGAAAAAATCTGATTTCACTTCTTTTTTTTTTCATTTTTATAAACACTTAGATGTGAGCGCGAACTCTTCCACTCTTGGCGTGGTCAGATATCTCCTGTTTTTAGCACATCCATCATTCCACGAGGACACGAGTCAGCATCTTAACATGATGTGATCAATCACTATCGATCCATGAATTCGTTTGCATATTTTCATTTCCACTCTTGTGTTACCCAGCCGTTGTTTTCTTCGTCCTTCTGTTCCATCTGACGCGAGTTTTCCCCCCAAATTTGTTTTTGTCCATTTTCTGCTGTTAAATGTCTCCACCGAGTGAGGATTTGTTGCTGATTCACAAAAAAAAAAAAACACGCACACATTGTTTTCTTAGTTGTTTGTTACATTCAATGAAACTATTTGTATCTTTTCTTGTAAACCTTGCGGTCAAAATAACCGTTGTTGGTGCTTCCTTGCAGTTTTACGCACACATATTTGGAACGCTGCCCTCCAAAAGCTGCGCAGAAAGTACAGCAGGTTTAACTTGTTTATGCAAAAAACGTTCCGAACAATAGAAGGCAATAAAATTAAAACTACTGCTGCAACATAAATGACATCAACGTGGAAAACTTCATTTATTTGATGAGAACCTTGAAATGTGCGTTTTGTCGTGATTGGCCCCTCCATCACACAATGCATGCATCCTTGGGGACTGTAATCGTGAATCACGTGAACATGACCGAGAGTGTGGGGGGTTTGTTGGATAAGAAATTGTCATTTATATTGACCAGCGGTGCTTGATCATTGCAGGAGAGCTTGGAGCGCGTTTGGAGGCGGACATCTGGGGCTTGGAAGCCGCGCGCACTGCGACTAAGGGGCCCCGCAAACATGGCAGAAGGTATGTTAGGAGTTTTTTAAGTAAAAAAGCAAAGGAAAGGGTCCTTTATAGGTGGAAAGGCTGTATTGTTTCAGATATTATGGTGGGGGTCTTCAGCAAAGATTCTTCCCCCGGTGACCCCCCCACCCCTTATTGTTTAGGAGGAATAGGTTGCCAGCCCCCTTTTGTTTACCTCCCTCCTGGCTTTCCTCCCTCTTGCTGTGCCGCTTCTGCTTTTCACTGCATTTTGCATGAAAGTGGCAAACTGCGAGGATTACCTTGTGCGCGCGCAGGAGAGGATACTGTAACGTGGCCGTCGATTCTGACCCGAACCCGAGCCGAAGAACATGGGTTCCGTTTCTAACCAGGAGTTCCCAGGTTGAGTAACTCGATGCGCTGAACTTTGCGACTTGATGAAGTTGTTTTCTTTGACGTTGTCGGTCCGATTGCGGTGGAACATTTTCTGGGGGCTTTGTTCAAACACGTGATGCGTCGAACTCCTGAAATTCTGACGCGCGGAGATCGTTTATTTGAGTCCAGCGCGCCTCCACGTGCAGAGAGATTCTTTCATGCTTTTAAGAGTTTTTTTCTCCCAAGTTATCAGAAGTCTTAATTTAAGTGATCGATTTGTACCAAGTTATCCAAATGTCAGTTTTGGCTCAATTCGTGCGTCCTTTACGCACGGGGCTGGAAGTGTCCCTCACGCGCTTTTCATCCGCAGGAGTGTGCAAGACAGAAGAGGAAGAAGGACCGAGCACAGAGGAGGATTCGCAGTCCTTCCATGGAGTCGGCGTGTGTAAATGGTTCAATGTCCGCATGGGCTTCGGGTTCCTGTCCATGACCAAGCGGGAGGGAGTGCCGCTGGACGAGCCGGTGGATGTCTTTGTCCACCAGGTGAGCTCCGATCCGACTCCTTGTGCGCGCGCCCCCCTCCCCGCACACATCCAGATGGTGAAAAGTTTGGAAGGACACTACATAAAGTCGGTTGTTATTACAACCCAATAAATGGGGTTTTACTTTAGGTAATAAGTCATAAAAACAGTGCGTAAAACACAAAAATGTCGGAAAGTTTAGTCTGAAACTTAAATTGGATTTGTGTTTTTTGGTGCTCCATTTTTCTTCTTCGAGAAAAATCGATTTTGAAGAGAGCAGAGGACCTCCATGACACTAAACCAAACATGATGAAGACAACAAAATTGTGTGCTTTCAATCCAAATGCCAAATAATTGATTTTAATGGAAAAAAGGGTCTAAATTATTTTGAGTATTTTAAATGTGCTAATTTTGGTTAATAGTGAATTACTAAAAAAATAATTTAGTATTCTTGTCAGGGTGATAAATATATAATAATATAATCAATTATAGTTTTTTTTTAAATTGTGCCTGTTTTTTTAGCCCAGGATTTTAAAAACACAAACTATTTTATGATCAATCCCTCTTTTATTCCAATTTTTACTTATTATTATCAGAATATTTCATGTATCTTCATTAAAAAAATAAATAAAAACTTCACAAAGAATTTTTCTTTATCCACCTTCAAAAGGAGGATGGAAGAAGTCGGGGGTTTTCCCTCCTCTTCTGTGAGAGAGTGAGAAGCTCCATTTCTGTCTGATAAGATAAAGGTTTAGCATGTGAATGAGAGGCATCTTCACTGGCAGCTCTTTTACCTCAAAGTTCCTGTCATAAAGTGATTAAAGGCTTCTCTGCTGTCTGCTCAACCCCCTCTGTGTGTGGTACTCAGCTCCACTTTACAACCAAGAATCGTCTTTGAAGAAGACCTCAGGATTTATTTTGGTCAAAGGTTTTTGCTCCCTCACTTCTGTTTTATTTGACCCTTTTCTTACAAATCTTTGCCCTTCTTCTTTACGGTGATGCATACTGAGAGAAGTAAATGCATTGTGGAATCGATGCAACTGAAACTTACAGGAAATACACACTTGATTACTCATATTGCGAACCAAAACCTGGGTTCAGTTGAGAGGGAACCCACATTTTTGTTTTCCCCCAACTGTCATTAGTCGCTACAAACTTCTTATATTCGAAATGTAATCACACCATAAAGGTTTCTATCTGAAATACCACAATTATTTAGTCAATATTTATTAAAATTATGAGTAAAAACAAATTTTTTTTCATTTTAGTTTGATAAAATAAAGGTGTATCCCTAAAAAAAAGTGATGTTTCCGTCATTAGCGAACGTGCAGATGATTTGACAACGTCTGCCGGTCTTTGTGCAGGTGGACAAAAGAGCCATGCAACCGAAATAAAGCACCCCTCAGTCGGGATAGAGCCCCTCTTTGTCTCTGCAGAAGTCTTGCCATTGTCCCTCTGTGCTCTGATGTCTTTCTTAGTCCTAATTGGCTTCCAGGCATTTTTTTTCTGGATTTGAAATGTTCTTGTTTTTAGACCTCAACAACACGTCGAGTGTTGGAGTTTACCTGCTGTTGCTGGTGAGCTTCCATTATCATGGTGGGTTAATGGTCACTAAGGTAGAGCGGATTCTCATGAGGCGTCATGGTTCAACAGTTGTGTTTGAGCTTGGAGGTAAATATCTAAAGATTTATTAAGTTTTCCTAAACCACGTTGCGTGCTCGTTTTGATTCCCCTCAGACAAAAATCCAGAACATTGGTCAAAAGATTTGGTTTTGCTCGGAATCCAATCAAAGAGAAGAGATTAGAGCCTACCAAAACAAACCTGACAAATTAATGCAGCGCTCCATCTATGTCAACAGTGTGCAGTCTGCGTGACAGGTTAATTTTAGCCGCACCAAGGGTTTTTTACAGAGGGGTTTCCCATGATGGTGTTATGCAGTTGAAAGGATTTATCCTTAAACCTGCGCCACACCTTTTCTTTCCTTAGTTGTCGAATTGTTCCTTGAACGGACTAAAAAAATGTTTTTCCACCTCAGGTAAGCCTTAGAAAATCCAGCAGCTGTGTTTGCACTTCTCCGCTCCGGTCACGCCTTTGACGCAACAATTTAGGAGATATTAGTGCTTTTCCTCACTTGATATCCTCCTTGTCTCTGCCAAACAAGTATCCGAAGAATGTCACCCTGACCCCCCAACCTCCCAGAGAAGCCTTGCTGCTTTGTCACCCCACCCCCAACCCGAGCACCAACCCCTGCATCCTGTAGTTTAGGGTTAGTGGTGGTCAGTGTGTTAGTGGAGCTTTGTGATGTGGGTGGGAAGAGGGATGGGGGTGGGGGCCGCAGAGTGGAATGCTGTTCCTCCAGTGGTGGTGGGGGGGTTGAAGGTTATCCTCGCCAGGTTTACCACTCCCAACACAATGAGGAGACAATATGAAGGGTCTTGGTGGTGCACACACACAACCTGGGAAGACCGGAGAGGATTGTGGGAATTGTTTATTTTTTAGGTGAGGATCGCCTTTAGAATAACAGATATCTGATAAGATATCACGCTGGGAGGAATGGTTGGGGGATGTTCCCAGAGGTCAAAGTCTCTACAAGCGGTGGTGGTAATCTGGTCAAGATGAGGAGTCCTCTCAAACGGGGATAACTTGTTTCTCCGTTATAAAACAACACCAAAGATGCTAACAAACGTTGATATTTTCCCCTCTCGCCAGAGCAAGTTGCACATGGAAGGTTTCCGCAGCCTGAAGGAGGGGGAAGCAGTGGAGTTTACCTACAAGAAGTCGTCTAAAGGCCTGGAGTCCCAGCGAGTCACCGGACCAGGAGGCATCTACTGTGTGGGCAGCGAGCGGAGACCCAAAGGCAAGAAGGTCCAGAAACGACGCTCCAGGTGAGGTTTGGGGACGTGGGGAAACAGGATGTCCAATTTCACCTGTTTAAACTTTAAATTACTTAAAATAAATACAGTTATTTGAAAGAAGCAATATATTTTATTAAAGTATTTACATGATTCAATAGATTTATTACAAAAAAAACACCTAACTTCTTAAGTTTACCAATTCAGGTACGTTTTTTTTCTTTGATTTGAATTGACTAATTTCTTTAAAAAAGAAAAGAATAAAAACAATTTTAAGGCATTAAAAAGGCTTCTTGAAGGTGTAAGACAAATGTTGCCCTTTTATTCTGAAAAGCAAATGTACAGAACAGCTCTTCCTGTTTTGTTTCAATAAAGTTAAATCAATGTTTTACTAGAAAAGAAAAAAAGTTAATTGATTCTACAAAGTGTAAATGAGCAAGTTAGTCAAAAAAAGATTATAAATGAACTATCGATTGGAATCACTGGGTACCTCATGATACGATGTGAAACATGGCGCGATGATATCGCGATACTGCGATAATTAGTAAAAATCATTGATAATGACTCACAATGTATAGAAGAAGACATATTTTTTACAAAATTATATTCCCATTTATTTTTTAGCTTGAACACTATCAGTAAATAACTTGTGTGTAATTTTTGCAACATTACTAAAATCAGAAATACTATGTATTTGACAAGAATTGACACCAATTAAATTTGAATTATCTGTAAAATTCAGTGCTAACAATAGGAAACATAAACAGCAGTGCCACTACTTAGTGCAAAATTGTTGTAAATAGAACAAAAATTAAATAATTAAAGTAGCTTTCAGGCACACTGGTGCAACGGAACGTCTCACCAAAGGAATATAACGTTTTACAGCCTCTTCAAACGAAAATAAAAGCTCGATACTTGGTGAGAATCAGTCGCAGGACTAAATATCGATATTTTGGCACACCCCTAAAATAAACCGACACTGAAAACTATTTTTAAAAAAATGTTTAATTAGTTGTGATTTCAATGTTATTATAAGGCTTATTTTACATTTTAAATGCGCTCAGCTGTGAGTGAATTTGAATGAGATGTACTTATTCTAATTCAAATAGTTAAATCAGTAAAGAAATGTTTGATTGCTCAATGAAATAAGCTATTTAGTTCATTTTTTTTATCAGATTTGTAAAATTGTTGCAGCTTCTCTCCCAATTTTCTCCCCTCACTCGCTCCCCAACCCCCCAGCTCTAACCCAGGCAAGGGTCACGTCAGCCTGCCTGACGTGTGACCTGGATCGATAACTGTTTAAATCGGCCCGTCCCTGGTGAATTCAACCTACTTTCTCCTCTCCAACATTTTGTTGTTATCTTAAAACCAAATGTAGCAAATTAAAGTTTCGCCTGAGCCAAACAGTGTATGCTATTCGATTTAAAAGTGACTTTTGTGGTGTAAAAAGTTTGGGAATATTCTGTTGGTCTAAAAAAGAGAGAAAAACCCATCTGTCCATCCATTTAATATGAAAAAATCAACATTTATAAAGTGAAAGATACAAATTTACTTAATTATCTCACTTTCTGCTTAACCAAAGGGTCAAGCGTTTTCTAAAAAGCGACTTTTGTAAAAACAGTGGTTGCATTTTACTCAAAAAACAAAAAAACAAAGATACTATTGAATTGTCTTGCTAAAGGCTTAACTTATACAAAACACACAAACATGTTTCTATAGCAAATGAAAAATACAAAGAAAAGAGCTCAAAAACGCGGGTGAGAATTTCACGTCACCCTTCCAATATCAACATGGCGACGGGTTAGAGGTGTATCATCTTCACCTCCTGTCAGAAGTGATTACAACCAGAGAGAAGTGAGTGTGAGAACAGAGATCGTTACGGCCTCAAAGAGTCCTGGGAGGCTGTGATGGTTCAATACTTAGACACAATATCACAGAGCGGACGAATGCGCTTCCCATTTAGTGCACTTTATGCTCTAATGTTGATTATTTCTTAAAAGCTCCATAAATATGAATAGTGATTCTTCTTAATTTGAGTCTGAACTGTTGTTGTTTTTGCCACCATCATAAATAAAGTATAATCCAGGCGTGTGTGTGATAAAAAGGAAAGGGGAAAAGCTCCTATCTTTTTAATTGATAACAGATGCAGGAGCCCAGGGTGGCGGGTGAAAGGTCATTGTTGTCATGGCGACTGTGTATGAATAAAAGGAAGAGAGCTGGGGGCTCGGATGGGATTGGGGGAGGTTGTGTCAGGGTTCAGAGGTCATTGCTGCAGCTTTCATACACAAAGGGGACCACTTCCACTTGCCTCCCGATAGGTGCCGAAGTGGGGAACTTCTGTCATGTGCTGGTATAGACCTTGACACAACCCAAGCGGCCAATGCTACAAAGCCGCGCTGACCCCTCAGCAGCCGCTCCTTCCAAAACCTCATCTGGTGCCACAAAGGTAGCCGTAGGGGGGGTGGTGGCCACAAAGACACAAAATGTCCACCTCACGCCCACCACCCATCTGTCTTCCACCGCAGTACGCGTGGCCATTCTATAGGCCATGTCCGCACAGTGCTGGTAAATGTCACCGCTGGTTGCTTCTAGTGACCTCATGTAGGGTTTTCCAAAAATCAGCACTAATGAAAAGAATGACACATTTGACACAAACGGAAGCTTTTGTCAAGTGTCAAAAATCACTAACAGAAAATATTGAGTTCTAGGACAGATGAGCAAAAGTAGACACAAGTCTTTAAAGATGCTATAGATTTTTTAATTTTTTTTCCTAAATTGCATCATCTGAGAAACATGACTAGCTAAAAAATTCCTCAATCAGTTGTTCCTTTCCTGGAGCACTGTGGCATGCCCTGAAATGCCCTCTGAAGATTTACGTCCAACTGACAAACTCACATGGAAATGTCGCCCTCTTGTGGTCAAAATCTATAAAACAATTGATTTGCCTTTCAATACTAAAACTGAGACTGAAAACTTCTCAAATGAGTCTAACTGAAATTTTTTGTTTCATTTGAAACCATTTTTAGACCTTAGACAAAATAGGAGAAATTTCAGAATTTGTAGTTTTTATATAAAGCACACATTTTTTTTTTAAATAAATAGTTTAAAATATATTTTTTTAAAGGATTTTAAGTTTTTTAAAGAAAAACTATTATTATTTAGTTCTGTAGTTGCTTGGCTATCTCGTACTGGACAAACTGGTTCACTTTACTTTTTTTTTTACATTGTTTATATGAAAACAGAAAATTTCTAACCAGCATGTCTGCTTTAAACAAAACGTAAAGTGGTCTGTTTTGCAGGAAAATATTGTTTGTTTGTTTTTTTGCTCTTGTGTTTCCAAAGAAAATGTTTATTTAAGGGCCAAAAAAAAAACATTCAAATATCCCCTTCTTAACCCTCTCTGGGCAGGCATTGCAGATTTGCAACCGCTAAATGCTAGCTTTTTTGCATTTTTTGAAAAAAAAAAAAAAAAAGTTAAAATTTGAACTGGCGCTCATACTATATTCAAGTCTCTAGTGGTCACTCATCATGCAGGGCCAATGTTGCAAATCTGCAACATCTCAGAACTCAATGCATGTGAAGGTCTCTCAAAAAAAGTCAGAATTGTATATTACTACCCACATATAATAATTTTCCCCAAATATCACATTTTTTCTGCTGCTAAAACTTAATTTGCTCTTGAGAGTGTTAAAAACCAAAAGCCTAATTGTATTTGTCTATATCAGGGGTCTGCAACCTGCAGCCCAGAAGCCAAAATTGGCTCTTCTAACCCTCCATTGTAGCTTTCTGGTTAAAAAAAAAGATTTTGGTTTAAAAAAGTCACTGTACAGTAAAGTAAAAAAAAAAAACACACAATAGCCATAGTGATTGACAATCCAGAATCAAGCATTTTGACAAATTCCAGTGTTCTAATGTGCCTCATGGTTAAAAAAAATACAGTTAATTAGCACAGTTTTAATTTTAGAAAATTAGATTTGTAAATTTCTGGCTAACAATATATATATATATATTTATTGCTGACATGACCTACCACTAAATTTGCTTCATCGAGATGATTCTATGTGACACAGGAAGTCTTTTATTTTGAAAGGAACTCTAGTAAACCTGTTAAAAGTTATAAATGTTTCATATTTTGTAATATATATATATATAATTTATCTTAAAGTTTGTCTTATTTGGCCAAAAGATAATTCTTGTGTACTTGTATTTCTCATAAAAATCACAATAACAAAAATACAAAGTCTTATTTTTCTAAAGCATGTGTTGCTCCTGAAATGGCTCTTTAAGTGTTACAGGTTGCCCTGGTAATGATCAAACACTTCTCCTGCTCAGGTGCTACAACTGCGGAGGTCTGGACCACCACGCCAAAGAGTGCAAGTTGCCGCCTCAGCCCAAGAAGTGCCATTTCTGCCAGAGCATCGATCACATGGTCGCCAGCTGCCCAATCAAAGCACAACAGTCCTCGCCGAGCTCTCAGGGAAAACCGTCTCCCTTGAAAGGAGACGAGGGAGGTTACAGCCACCCGGCGCCGCCTCCCGAGACGTCAGATTAAACTAAAAGGTCGGGCCTCGATTGAAGCACAGAAGCCAATCAAACTGCTTCGACGGCGAGGAAGGTCATCGATTCCTTCCCGGCTGTTGAAGCTGCTTTTGGATTTACCTCAGGTTTTTTTAAGAAAAAAAAAAAGTTTTTTCCAACTGGTGTAACACTCAGGAAGACTGCTGTATTATTGCACTCGCAAAGTTTGCTAGATGAAAGAATCACTGCTGTTTAGAGGGGGTGTGAGGTCGTAGAGGGCGAAACCACTTTGGTTTTTTCAGGACCGATTCTGCGGGACAAAGAGCCTTTTTGTCGAGGCTTTCAAACACCCACAATATATGCATAAGACTGAATAGAATAGATTTATACTTTTTTGCTGCCTTACAAATTTCATCTCTTTCCTGACTGTTACACCTCATTTTTTAAGAATGCAGAGATGTAATAGTTAGCAATGAATGTTAGTGCGCATATCACATGGGAAGTGGGAGGGATCACGAGGAAAAAGAACATTTTGATGGGTTTAAGGGTATAGCTTTTGGCAATGAAATGGTATTTTCAATATTGCAGTTGACCATCCAGTTTTCCTGGGGCCAAATGAATGTCAGACCAAAAGTTGTTTTCAGGTTTTGGTCAGTTATATATCTATTTTTTTGCTTATTATTTTTGTTTTCTTTATCATTCAGCTTTTTGCTGGCTAGTCTGGTCTACCTCACTGGTGCATGTATCCTCACTGCTTACAATATCCAGATATTCTCAGACTAGAGCTTTGGAGATTGTATGTTGGGTTAAATCAAATCCTTTTTGCACTACAGTATTTACACTCAGTCGACGTGAAATGTGATATTTTTAAAAAGGGTAGCGGAACATTTGGATTGCGGGGATTTGCCGCCTCTTGTTGCTCCATAGGTGGTGGTGGTGTTGACTGAAGGTACCGATCATTGTGAAACTGCATTATTATGTAAGGTCTGAATGTATTTTCATCATCAAAAGCTTAAACTTTCCACCAGATTGATGAAGTGAGACAAAATACAAAAGGTTTTAACCACAAACCACTAACTCAACAGAAGATGGTCAGTTGCTCTGTTTGAAGTGGCGCCGCGATGTAGTTTCGCAATTGCTCAAAGCCTAACAATGGTTTTACCTCATCTTCTGTCAGCAGGTGAAGAAATACAGTCTAATCTGACCCAAAGATGGCAGCAGAACGCTGCCGTCTGTGTTAAACAGTGCTGCTTTTTACTGATTTTAACATGACGGAATCACACTTGAAATAGACTGAAGAATCTTATTACTTGAAGAAAACAAAACCGAGGAAGAATCAGACACGGTGATGCCGGTGAAATGACTGGTGCTTTTAATTTATAATCCAGTATGATCAATTTCTAGGTAGTTATTTAAGCCTTTACCTCCCTGTAATCTGCGGAAGGGTGATAGTTCAGGAACACCACGGAGGAGCATATAGGTCTAGCTAGCTAATCAGCGTTTTACTCCCGTTTTACAGGAGAAGCTGACGTTACATCCAATTAATATATATGTAAAATTATTCTAAAGCCTTTTTAAAAAGATCATACTACTTATTTATTTTCATTCAAGAGTACTGCAGCTTATCCCTCTGCTCCTGTTGAGGCCTCTCAGTGAATAAATGAGACATCAGAAAACTGCAAAGTCATTTTTCTTTTTTTATATTTTCATTTTTTTAACATCCGGGTACTCTCATTGTACATACGTGCTTGATTGATGTAATTTTCCTTAATTTAATTCAGTATAAACACAATTTAACAATAGTTTATCACTAGTTAAGAGTAACAATATAAAAAAACATGCTGCACACATGGTAAAATGAGAACTGTGAGGGTTTTTTATTAGATTTTTTTTGTTCTTTCTTCATGTGAGTGCTTGATGAGCCTTTTTCAGACAAAACGATCATTGTCATCCTTATCTATGCCAAAACCAATGCAATGTCACTGCACTAATCATGTGTAAGATGCATTAATTTGTTTTATCTATATGTAAATATTTCATTTTTTTATATTTTTGAATATATATCTTGATTTTTTTTTTATATACTTTTTTTTTTAATCTTCAGTTCTGAAATGACGTATAGTCTTTTGATTGTTGAGGGGAAATTAAACAATCTACTACGGTGATTATCTCAGGAATGAATCATCTGAAACTCAGGGAGCGCTTCAGATTGATTGGAGTTTTGTGACAAAGCAGGGATCGAAATGCTCATCCGCATGATGTGAAGAGAAGGTGCAGTTGTTTTATTTTATTTTTGTCTTATTTACTGGGCATTTATTAGAAAACTGTGAAGATTTTGGTCCTAAAAGCAACAGCTGCAAATGTTGATTCATCTTTTCATGTTACGATTCTTTCTTTTTCTGTATTTTTCGACATAATATAAAAACAAGTGTTTGTATTTTTTCCTCTATAATCGTTGTAGATGGGGATGTTGTAGAAGATTGTAAAGGGACTGGGGCTTGTAGTATTTAATCATCGTCTCATCTCAAGCTTTTGATACTTGGTGTTCCAGACTATCAGTGCTTATGACAAGAAGAATGTCACGAATGATTGACACACATCGTTTTCCACGCTTCCATGCAAGGCGGCGCCTTGTAGAAGTTCTCACCGTTTGGCGTTCAGAGAATCAAACTGATGATTCTACTCAGGTTTTTAAAGAAGTGCCGTCGTAAAGCCAGCTGACTTTTCTGGGCATTTTTTTATTCATTATGTCAAGTGCCAACATAATATGAACAAATTATTTTTATTCTATTATTAAAAAAAATAAAAAAAGGACAAGCAGAACTTTTTTAAAAGCATTAATTGTGCCATTTGTCAAGCTCTGACGAACAGGAACTTGGAAGGCCACTGTTTGGATGAAAGTGTTCTAATGTCTGCAATATTCTACGTTGTTAAAGCCAGACATGTGATTGTAACAAACCTGATCAACACATCACTGGTGTGTTTTTGTGATTTTTATTGTTGAGCCTGAGATTTGCTCTGTTCAGTGTAACTTTTGAAACTTCTCAAGCTTTTTTTGTTTTTTAGGTAGTGGTTTGTGACTATCAGCCATTTAATTTATGGTGTATTTTATCAGGTACAGAAGACAAGAGTTACCTCAAAAACGTGCATTTATTAACACGATGAATGTATAACTAACTACTGCCACTGAACTACAGATGTGTTGAACTCAGGCAATTTACTGATTAGTTTTTCAGCGATGAAACAGCATGTAAGAGTTTGAAAGTATTACTGTGATCATGTTTCTCTGTGTAAAGATCTGCTCTTTTTCATAATAAAGAAGTCAGTTTTGATTTCCCATGAGTGTACTCTTACTATAAAAGATTTTTTTAAGTTTTTAGTCCAAAATATTCCAGGCATGGAGAACCTGGATTCAATTCCCAGGGGTGCAATGAGTTTAATCCACTGCGGGTCTTTAGCCAACCCCCATTTACAATTCTGCCCAGGTCTGGGGTTCCCTGTGCCCGTCCCCAGCCCAGATAAATACAGGGTAGAGTCAGGAAGGATCCGGCTTAAAAATCTCTGAGTGTGAATCAATGAAAGCTGATTGACTGTGGAAATCCCTGACGGGATGTACCGGACAGTGAATAAGTGAGCACATGAGGCAAAAGCTATTATAAGATTTTTACGTGCCAGCAAAGAAAAAAAATTCAAAAAATGAATTTATTTTTAGATGTGACATGTTTTGAAAGTTACTATAATAGGTCTACATTACAAATTGCTTGCATGTGTTCTTCAAAAAATATTTTTTTCTGTTATTCCTTAACAAGCTTTAACACTTAAGCATATAGTAAATAAACTGTGATGTGGTAAAATCAGCTTAAAAATGCAAATTAATTGCAAAGGAAAAATCTTTTTGTCAAATGGGTACATTAAAGTCTTAGTTTTATGTGTCTATTTTTTTTAGCTATAAGTCTTGGTATTTTTTAAGTTACTAAACAAAGTAAAATAATAAATAAACAAACAATAATAATAATAACAGTAATAATATTAATAATAATTGATTGGTAACCATTTTTGCTTCAACACAAGCCAAACATAATTTTTGTGATCCAACATTACTTATATTATTTGATCAAATCTGACACAGGGTGAAAAATAGCTATCCTGTGTTACCAATATCATTTGTTTTTTGAAAATTTAGCGAATTTAAAGCGGGTGAAAAATATAAACCATTTATTTATTTTATAAATACTGCATGTGAAACAGTAGGGGAGGGGGGGAAACTGTCCCTCTTTCACAATAAATGTCTCATTTCCGTTTGTGACGACAAAACCGGAAATTGATTATTTCTTCCGAAAGGGGCTTTCATGAACCGTGGAATTTCACTTAAAGACGTCTGAAATATATCTTCGTGATCAAAAGAGTATTTATTTGACCGATTAAAGGGAACTGAATACGAAACTACGTTAAAAAAAAAGTGTATTTATTATTTTTAAAATCTTAGTTATGCTTCTTACTCATACTTCAGGTATTAATAATCACTGGCTGATATGCTATAAAATATATTTTGGCCCAATTTAAAACTAGTTTAGCTGTTCCACGGAAGTGGCACATTTATATCCACGGGGAGGCGCTGTTTTCTGTTGATCTTTAGCTAATAAGCCAATATGGCTGCCACATAGACTCTGCACTTCATTAATGTTTCTTGTCGAGCTTACTTTTAAAAGCTAGTGCTTGGTTTTACTTTGCCGTTAATTGCTGGTCAAATATAAAACAATGTGGTTTCCGCTTCATATAGTCCGTTTAAAGGGACAGACTCCTAGCATAAGACGGCACGCGGCTGCTCTGCTAAAGCGGTGCAGGGATGCTAACGTTTCTAGCTTCAGTCATTCAGCTGCACGCTCCTCCAAAACCTGCCAGGCTCTGGTTTACACAAACCACGGAGACCCTGCAAAAGTCCTCCAGTAAGAAAATCCGTCTGTATCCGCATTTCTGTGTTTAAATATGCATGTATTGCAATAATGGCTCCATTGTTTTCCTTGCCTCAATGTATATGCTGGAGTTCACAAAAGCAATCCCCCAAATTAAATTTTCTTCCTTTATTCTGTCAGGTTGAAGAATGTGGACCTTCCACCTATTGGAGAAAAGGATGTCCTTATTAAGCTGTTGGCCGCTCCAATCAACCCATCTGACATAAACATGATTCAGGGTATTTTAATTATTTGTGCACAAGCCATCAGTATTCAGACATCGGCCTAAGGTGTTTTGTTTTATTTCTACAGGTACTTATGCTATCCTGCCAGATCTTCCTTCTATCGGTGGAAATGAGGGCGTGGGTGAGATCATAGACATCGGCAAGCAGGTGAAGTCGCTCAAAGCAGGAGACTGGGTCATTCCAAGAGATGCTGGTCTTGGTAAATTACTGCCTTCATAACACGTAAGTCGGTAAGCCTTCAGTGAAAAAACAAGAGTTGTGTGTCTTTGTGTGTGCAGGAACATGGAGGACAGAGGCAGTGTTAGCTGAGGATGATGTCATCTCCGTTCCGAATGATATTCCTTTGCTTTCAGCTGCAACACTTGGAGTGAATCCGTGCACTGCCTTCCGGATGCTCTCAGACTTTGAAGATCTTATGCCAGGTCTTGGATACAGAAATCCTCATAACCTGCCACTGAAACCTAAAGATGCTAAAAGACTAATAGAGTTAAAATGAAATAAACGTAGATATTCCTTAAAGTCCCACTCAAACCATATTTTGATCTATTGTAAAATTCTCAGAGGTATTTGAATTATAATTACTCACGTTTTAGCCAAAGTAAATTAGAAACAGGGTTGTTTTCTAGGAAATAGTTTCTGCAGAGCAGCAGTAGTTCATTAGAAATTCTCTTTTGTGGATGCATCAGAATGGGGCAGAACAGGGAGCTTTTGGGGTGATGTAGAAGCTTTTTCCAAAGGCATTTTTTGTTTACTTTTCTTGATTCACAACGATTTGAATAAAGAAATACTCAGAAACACAGTTTTAAGATTCATTTTCTTTTTATATGTCCTCCATCATGAGAAAAATGCCTCAAGAACATGTTAAAAATGCCACACGGGTCTTTTTAGTGACACACCAAGCCTCTGTTTTATGTCCTTCCAGGCGATTCAGTAATCCAGAATGCAGCCAACAGTGGAGTTGGGCAAGCTGTCATTCAAATAGCTGCTGCAAAAGGAATAAACACTATAAATGTTGTTCGAGACAGGTGATTTTATCCATCTCGTTGCTAGAAAAAATGTGCTATCTGTGACTTTTTGTGCCCTTGTTTATTGAGCCATTGTTTTTTTTTTTTTTTTTTAAAGGCCAGAGTTCGCCCAGCTCAGTGAAAGACTAAAGGCCATGGGAGCAACACATGTGATCAAGGAAGAGGCCCTGCGGCGGCCTGAGATTAAGGAAGTGTTCAAGGTCTGTAGATTTCAAGATAACGTTAGAGATATGATCACATGGTTTTGTTTTTCTGAGCTATAACATTTTATTTATTTACTTTTAGTCATGTCCAAAGCCAAAATTAGCATTAAATGGAGTTGGAGGCAGAAGTGCAACAGAACTCCTTCGACATTTACAGTAAGCGTCTTAGATCATATCTATTTTTAACTATGATAACCATGAATCATTTACATTTTTCCACTTTACTCAAAGGACCTCACCAAGAATTTCACGTCGGCTCATTCACACACTCACAGACATTTGTTCCAATCTTTCAGGATTGGAGGGTCGATGGTGACGTATGGTGGCATGTCTAAACAGCCAGTTACTGTGCCTGTGGTAGGAAGGAAAATGCACAAAATCGATTTATCTTTAAGTGGTATTTAATTTGAAAACAAGAACTGATTTTGTTTTCAGAGTGCTCTCATTTTCAAGGATGTGAAAGTTCGGGGGTTTTGGGTCACTCAGTGGAAGAGAGACCACTCTCATGGTAAGTTGGTTTCAACACTCCCTGATTATTAAAAAATAAATAAATAAAAAGCTAAATCTGATGATGTGTAATGTTTTCCACAGATGGGAGCTTGTTTGGAGCCATGCTGGATGAACTGTGTTCCCTCATCCGGCAGGGGAAGCTAACCGCTCCCGCCTGCACTCAGGTGGCTCTCCAGGACTTCCACCAAGCTCTGGATGCTTCTATGCAACCTTTTGTTTCCAGTAAACAGGTTCTACTCTTGTGAGGTTGCTGGTTTCAATAACCACATGCCACACTGTTGGTTTAGGTGTTCAACTCAACCCCTTAAAAAAGCCTTCCTGTCTGATCTAAAATTATGTTGTGACTGCTTTATAAAAAACATTTTGTCATGAAATCTACATAAATAAAATTTAAATTGTTGTATTCAATTATTTAGATCTATTATTTTGTGTTTCATAGAGATTCAGTGGTGTAAATAAACCAACACAAATTATATATATATATATAAAGTACAAAAATATTGATTTAATTTAGTTTATTTGTTAAATTTACATTTATTTATGGTTAAAGTTTGATCTACAAAGAACATTTCTAACAAAAGTCAGGATTTTATCTGAATTTTTGCAGTTAAAAGACACAAAGTGGAACAATCTTTTCAGTTTTTAAACTATGTTTACTATACAACTGTTACCAGCTGGCCATCACCAGGCTGACAGCTGTAGGAAGAAGCAGCTGCCAGCCACTAAAAATGGAGGCTGCTCCTTCTTTCACCAAACAGTCTTCGTATCTGTCGAGGTCCACCTCTCTTGCTGCGCACACGTGGTCGACGCGGCAGTCGCTGTCGCAGTCCGTCAGGTCGTAGCTGACAGAGTTGAACTCGTAATACTTCTGCAGGTAGCACTGATTCTTAGCCATGAGCTCCAGGGTTTGGTGCATGGAGGCCGGGGAGGCATCAGGTACCCTGAAGCTCTCTGTGAGGCGGTACTCTTTTTCCCAACGTCCTCTGTCCACATTGGCACGAGTCAGATTCAGATAATATGTCACCACGTCCTGTTTGGATACACGTGCGTTAAAGTTTGGAGAATCTCAGGAATAAAAGCATGCATGGGAAAAAATATTTATAAAGGTACTTACTTTGACTAAGAGTGTTTCTGTGTCATATTCAAAGACACGAATCCCAGGGTTGTTGGCTCCATTTACAACTCCAGGAAGTGTGGTTTCCCACGGTGAGACACCTGGACTGAGAAACATGGTGCTGATGGGTAACCCTGCAGAAACGAAAGAGAAAGTTCTCATTACACCATTAATATTAGAGTACTTATGACAAATTAGAGTTATACTGTGTTCTAACCCACGATTTTTATTGTAGAACATGCGGAAGCTGTCAGTATGATGGTGACCAAAGAACTGTCCAAGTATGACAGAGTGATGCTTTTCAATTAAATCCAAGTATCGCCGGTTAAACTTTGGCAAAAACCATGACTTATTTCTTTTCTTCTCAAAAAATCCTGGAGGAACATGGCCAATGATGTACACCTGGAAGACAAAACTACTTCAGCGTTTGCAAAAAAAAAAACCCAAAGTAAATATCTTAGCTGGTTGAGTGTTTTTAAAGAGATTTGCCTTCTCTTTGTTGGTGCCAGCCTCTGTGAGAATTTGATCCGCCCAGCTAAACTGATCCGCTGGGTCATCCATGTTCTGGGTCACTTGGTTCTGGTCATAGTATAGGTTTGTGTTAAGGACCAGCATCCTGTAACCATTTCGGTTTAGTAGCTTTTCAGTGTAGTATCCACCTGTAAAAAAAAAAAAAAAAAAGTAAGGTAACACTGTATAGATACATAGTATTACCTGCTATAATGCTAGTGTGAATGCTGTAAGATGAATGTGGCCGCTGAAGATGCTAGTGCTGATAGCTGAAGATGCTGAAACTGATAGCTAAAAATGCTCCAGCTGACAGCACTGAAGCTAATGGCTGAAAATGCTGAAGCTGATAGCAAGCTAAATGCCAAATTATTCTAAAAAAAACTGAAAAAAAGCTTAAGTTAGCCAAAACAGCTATACATGTAGCTGAAATATTTGCTAAATTTCAAAATAGTCCAAAAAAACAACAGAAAAATAGCATTTTTAAGCATTAGTTCAGCATGAGTTAACAATTAATCATTTATAAAGCTGCACTCCTAAATAACTGGTCGATAAATCGTTTAATTCTTAATTTTAAATATTTTACTGTTAATGAATTAAGTATTAACATAGCATTAATAAACAGTAATCGGTTTTAATAATGAATAAAGTGTTAAAAACAACACATATAAGCTACTTGCTAATGTTTAATAAAGTGGGTGTGAGGCTTTATAAATGATTGAGTGCTAACTCAGGCTCTACTAATACTTTACTAACGCTTAAAATTGTATAGTTGTTATAGTGTTATCAAAAGGAATATTTACAATCCTATATTTTTACCAATTTTCCAACATGTCAACATGTCAGAGATGTGAAGTATTCTAGACGATTTGTTCACCTTTTTTAAACGTTTCCTGAGATTGCAGATCCACCCAGTGATTCCACAGTTCTGCTGTTCGGTTGTAGATAAAATTTGGGGCTGCAGGAAACTGGTTCTTTGGATGATAATCATGGTTGCCAAGGGCTGAATACACCTTGGTGCCTAAAACAGGAAATAAAATGGAATCCTTTAGTGTCACAGAGGATTTGATCAGGTGTAGTTTTCTCTATAAGTTTCTCAGTATTGTCATTGGATTTCATTCTTACGTGGAAAAACCTCAGTTATTATATGAGTAAGATTGCTGATAATGTTCATCACAGCTTCCTCTCCTAGATCCTCATTTGGCACATGCGGTGTGTCATCTCTGTAAAGTTAAACGGAGGACGTGTCAAAAGTGTTTTCAAAAGGGGGAAGTGGGAAAACTAAAGTCCAACATTCATAGAGTTCAGTAAAGTGGGAAAATCAATTGAATCCAACGTTTTATGATGTCAAAGTGGTTTAAACTCACCAAGCACGGACGTATCTATTAGATATCTAAATTGTGGCTATTTTGACTTTTACATCTTTAGATATGACATGTGCAATAGACACCTGTTACACAACGCCATTTAGATCTTTAGCATTTACCTTTTCCCATAGCTAATGGCGTTGTAGTCCCATTGTACCTTGCAAACAAGCCTTACATAAAGTAATTAAATAAGATAAAAATAATATAAAAATAAATTTCAATAATGCTATAAGGTCTGTATTTGTAAAGGGGCGTACAACAACATCTACAAAGCTAAAGGACGATCTGAATATGTCTAAATTGGAATATCTTCAGTGAAATTGACTGTTCAAACTAGGGGTGTGTATTGGCAAGAACATGGCAATACGATACGTATTGTGATGCCCGGCTCACGATACAATATATATCGCGATATATTCCAAGATTGTACCAGAACAATTTTTCACTATTTTTTTTAAATAGTATGCCTCAGAAAAAATCCTCTACCTAAATAATAATTTTTTGTAATAATAAAATGGATCACAACTCTAAGCTCTGCAACTGTATGTCGTATTCAAGGTGCTATAACCCAAGGAAATTCATGGTTTAATAAATTATTAAATGTCACCATGTCATTATCATGATATATCACCAACTTGATTTTTTTCCCACACCAATATATATAAAGTTTAGCTTTGATTTTTATGGTTGTTGCTGTTCACACAGGAACTATATTGAATTGTTGTTTTGATGCAGTTTCTTAGACCCTTTAATTTCAGGTAGATTTCAATAGAAATGTTTGCTACTACTTTGTGGAATTGTGTGATTTATTAGTTGTCTGTGAACTAAATCATAAATAAAAGTAACTTAAAATAGCAGTTTATGTTAAATACAGTAAATGTTTTAAAAAAAATCCTCTAATAGGCATCTAAAAATATCCCAAGATGGCTACAGATAATGTGTAGGAGACCCTTATATGCAGATATCTTTCAGAACACTATTAGTAGACCTAATAGAGTAGAGTTGTTTGAGATGTCCCCTAGACATTTACAGTAGGTGTATATTAGTTATTTCATAGACATCTTGTATCTGGTGGGAAATAAGTCTTATTGCACAAAAAAATGCATAGAGGTTACCATGTAGTGAAGAAAAGTAGATACCCTGTCCAGATGATGAAGTCTGGGTCTGGAAGAATGCTCTTCATAGCATACACAGAGGAGTTGATCAGTTGCCATGGTGAGTCACAAACATAGTCTCCAAATGCACCGGCGCTCAGAGCGGGCCGTTTGCCACTCGAGGCACACACCAGCTCCGGTTTATCCGTCACTTCATATGTTGGGTCCCAGTGCAAATCTGTGATATGCCAAAAGCTCCCTGGAAAAAATCAGTGCGTAGGCGCAGTAAGTAACCGTCACAAAATCATCTAAAAAACTGTGGCTATGTAAAGGCTTTACTTACCAGTGAGAGCAAGAGCTTCTTTGAAAAGCAGGCATGATAAGAGAAAGCTTGTTGCTGTCATGTTGGAGTGTCAGAGAGCAGCTGTGTGGGAAAAGACAGGCGGGAGTCTATAAAGAGCAAAGCAGGATAAGACCGTTGACTGTGTAAGAGTCATAAGTTATACAGGCAATGAATATGACAAGCTACAGTTCCTTCTTACCAAGGTACTACATAGCAACTAAACCTTGTTTTATGGCACAGCATAATTAGTTTTTACGAGAATGCTTAAGATAAGAAGCACAACTTTAACAGATTAAATTAGGTCTCTTTGACCATCAGAACCACAAACCCACGTACTTTTATCATTTGACTTTCAATGCCTAGTCAGATCTAAAAATTTCCACAGAGGAAGTGAATTTTGTTCCTAAAAAAAAGAAAATGCAATAAAAGTTGAGAAATTCATGAATACTCCACAACAATTAGGTATTACTGATTGCCCTATGTTTATTGAGCTGCAGATTCAAAGGCTGAGAAAAACATTATGTAATCCTATCACCTTCACTATTTTTATTTAAGCTGTAGATACACTTAAATATTATTAGGTTACCTTAAAAAACACGTAACCCGTAAACAAAGACCACATAATCACACATTTAGAGAAGCGAATGTAATAGCCCTACAATCCCACCAATATATTTTTTATATAACTTAACACCTAGAATGAGTATTTTCTGTTTAGCTTTTAGAGGGGGGACTTGTAATTTGGAAACTGAAGACATTTTTTCTAGTGATGGTGTATAAGTTTAAGTTGAAGGAGCAAGATAACTGTTTTTCTTTGTTGTTCATTTTTTTAAATAAAGTTTTCTTAACAATTTTGGTGACATCCAAAATTAGAACTTAAAGAATCAATCTTTTGTTCTAAAAATCTGCTACATATTGTTTATACACATTTTTACTTTTGGAGATGTTATAGCCTTTACACAAGCCCGGGTGTTGATAATGACAACAACAACAACCAAAAAATTATTTTCAAACTAAAAGGTCATTATTTTTATGTAACTTTATTCATCACATTTTCAGTAAAGGACAAAGACTATTCATCAGTAAAAATTAATAAAGAAGAATTAAATAAAACCCAGGGGTTGTTAGAGAAGTAATAAATAAATAAATAAATAAAGTGATGTAATTCTGTAAAGCAGAGATAGTTGATAGTCTTCATTCTTTTTTGTACTGGGAGATATAGTGTGTAAATAATTTTTGATTTAAGAAATTCGTTCAAATACTTTTTGAGTGTTATGGCTAAATTTAGCTTTGTTCATGTGATATTTATCAGATAACATTTTAAAATGGATTTTTTTATCATACTTATATAATTTAATACTAATTTAAAAAACTAAAAAGAATGTTCTTCCTAGTCAGGAAGAAAGTGCAAAGGTCTTGTTCCAACTATAATGGCGTGCTTTGTGTTTCCCGAATTTTGTCTTTTAGGTCAATCTTTTTTCTTAATATAAGTATTGATCTATTAAATAAGGCAATATATTGAAGTAAAAGAATGTTTGAACTTAAAGGAAATTATTTGGAAAACTCATTATTGTGGAAATTCTGACATTAAAACGGTAGGAGATGCCTGACAGTCCAAATTAGGGCTTGAATCTCGTCTTTACACCTCCCGCGATGATACGTTTCGCGGGACTTCTTCCATGCGCATGCGTATCCATGACATTGAGTTTGGCGCGCGGGAGTCAGGCCGTTGAACAGAGTTGGTAGCTCGATTTTACTCCGTCATTCTATTCTACTTGCTGTTTAAGAATAACTCACGAAGTGTCAACATGTGGAATTCAGGTAAATGTCGTATCAACATTATCCTTCGCCTCTACATCCTTTACAGTGACCTGCGTGTGTTGTTTGATTAAAGCTAACATTAGCTGTAAAACTCAGGTTGCCTCTTTGTTCCAAGTCAAAGATGACAGTTTGTTGTCAGAGTTGTCTGCCATTGAAATTGTGAACATTCCGAAAAGTGAGTTTGCTTCATTGACTGTCATTTCTGTGTTGAAGATTTAGGAGTCTTCACTGAGACGGATACAGCTGGGGGTTACACGCAGTCCCCTGGAGGCTTTGCATCACCTACCTTATTGCAAGACAAAAGAGGGGTGAGACGTGATGATGACAGCACTGCGGTGAAGTATTTTAGGTTGGATATTCGACAGGCATTCGCTCTGTTCATATTTAGACCGTCAACAAACGACAGACTTTTTCTTCAATGGCTCTTAAAATATTTGGAAAAATAACAACAAATCACTTTAGAAAAGTCAAACTAACTAAGAACTATCAGGAACAACAGTTTCGATTAGCTTTTGATGTTTTTTTTTTTTTTTTAATGTTAATAATTTATTTCAGTGTATATTTTAATGTTTTCCTTCAATGGCTTATAAGTTATTGGACCTAATCGGTCCAAATCAATTTAGAATAGTAAAACTATAAAAGAACTGTTGAGAACAGTAGTTTAGATCAGCTTGAAGCTTGATGCTTTCTCTAATTTTAGTCAATTTTTTGGGGTGTAAATTTTAACCTTTTTCTTCAAAAGCTTGTAAGTGAATGGACCTAATTGGTCCCCATCACTTTAGAATGGTAAAAAAGGAACTATTAGGAATAGCAGTTTAGATCAGCTTTTGATGCGTTTTCTAATTTTAGTGAATTTAGCTTTAATGCTTTTTCTAATTTTAGTCAATTCTTTAGTGTAAATCTTCATGTTTTTCTTCAATAGCTTACAATTTATTGGACCTAATCAATCCCAATCACCTTTTAGTAGTAAAATTTAACTAAGAACTATTGGGAACAGTAGTTTAGTTTAGCTTTTGATACTTTTTCTAATTTTAGTTAATTTAGTTTTTAAGACGTTTTCTAGTTTTAGTCTATTTTTAGTGAGAAATTGCACATTTTTCTTTAATAGCTCATAAGTTATTGGATGCATTCGGTCGAAATCCCTTTAGAATAGTAAAACTAACTAAAAACTATCAGAAACAGCAGTTTAGATTAGCTTTTGATGCCTTTTCTAATTTTAGCCAATTTTTTTTGCTAAATGTTCATGTTTTTCTGCAATAGCTTTTAAGTTATTTGACCTGATCGACCAAAATCACTTAAGGATAAACAAAAATGTTAAAAAAGCACAAAAATGAGAAAAAATGTCTAAAATTAGAAAAAGCATCAAAAGCTAAACTGAACTACGGTTCCCAATAGTTCTTAGTTTTACTATTCTAAATCGATTTGGACAGATTAGGTCCAATAACGTATAAGCTATTGAAGAAAAACGTTAAAAAGTGGACAAAAAAATGGGCTAAAATTGGAAAAAGCATCATAGCTAAACTAAACTGCTGTTCCTAATAATTCTTAGTTAGTTTTACCATTCTAAAGTTATTTGGACCGATTAGGTCCAATAACCTAAAAGCTATTGAGGAAAAACTTGAAAATTTACACCAAAAATGGCCTAAAATTAGAAAAAGCCTTGAAAGATAATTTAAACTGCTGTTCCTGATCCTACTTTGTTAGTTTCATTATCCTAAACTGATTTGTTGTGATTTAGGTTCAATATTTAAAGAACTAATAAAGAAAAATTCTGTCATTTGTTTACGGTTCCTAAATATGAACAGAGAATGTCTGACGAATATCCAACCTAAAACTAACTTCACCACAGTAATGACAACAGAGTGACGTGGTTTCCAGACTTTTACAGCAGATCAAAAGTTAAAGCTTGAACACATTTTAAAACATATTCACTGACTCGTGCCTTTGATCTAACCTTTAACAGTTTTCATTTTCTTATACATATCTATGATTGTGATGTGTTTAAGCAAACAAATGCTCAAAAACTGAAACTCTTATTTTGTTTGTTCATCCCCAGAAAGTCCGTTCCGCACAAATTATTCCCTGCACAGTGTCCCAGTTGATGTCTGCAACACCGACTGATGAAGCATATAAAGTGGGAGAAGTGAATATCAACCAGGTAACCTAAAATGCAGAAGTGTGTAAATATATCTGCTATGAAGTAGGAAATTAACAAATCAGGTTTTTTGGGGTCCGATCCAATTCCGAGTCATTGGATTTTGTGGATTTACCGAGACCGAGTCCTGATCCGATACTTTTATAACACATTTAAAACACGAACAAATTGAATAAACAGATTTTTGCTGTCCCTTATTTTTATTTCATTAACCTTCTTTTATCTTTAAAAACTTAAATAGAACACTTTTTTAAAGGAGCTTTAATAAACAAGTAAAAATAGAGCAAATATAAACTAGGAAAAAAATTACTATTTTCTTGTTATATAAGTGATAATTAGTCGTGAGAAAGTTTAGTGACTTTAGCTTTAATATCTTTAGAGCTATTGAACATTTTTAAACAAATGTGATTCCTGTCCTTATTTAAAATTCTTAAAAATGAATGATGACTTTGTTTTAGCATAAATTTCACGAGTGTTCGTGACTGATATCAGTATTAGTTTTCATTTATTGTTTTTTTTTTTTTTTAAAAACTCTTCACACATCACATTCTCGGTTTTATTACCACAATAGTTAATTTTCTTAACTCTTATTTCTCTGCCAGAGAAATAAAACGGCCATTTTATAGGACAGCTCAGGGAGCTAGCAGTTAGCTTAGCACAGCTAGCAGCTGCTGTGTAGCCGTCTGTCTGTCGGCACCGAGAAGAGCTTCACATTAAAAAGAAGCAAAAACTCTGTCTTTTTCTTGTTGAAATACCTTTATATGTTGTTGTTTACATTAGGACAAACCAACAGAGAAACTTGCTGTCAGTTTAAAGCGTTTTTAAAAGAGTTATTGATCCCCGAATTCTGAATCTGTGATCATCTAGCTAGCTTGACTGAATTGTTCCAGTTTACACTGCTACCATTCTGCTGCGTTTTACAGCTACAACATTTTGTGATCTGTTCATGATATGCAGACTTCTAGTGGAGTATTTATCCGGAATGGTAAGCTTGAAATATAAAGCGATGATCATAGTAAGAATAAATGAAATATGCGTTCCTGATCGGGGGAGAACGTCCGATTTCGATCAAGTCATCAACCACGTGATCGGGCCCAATTTCTGATCACGTGATCGGCTTAGGACATCCCTACCATGAAGTATGAAATGCAATATATTAATATTACTGTCTCCTCCTCTTTTTTAAATACAATTTAAATTTTGTTTGTATTCAACAACACTGAAAGGGAAAGGATATCAAGTCACAGTAAAGCAATGACGTCTCGGTGATTGAGAGAAGTTAATTGGAGCTAAAAGTCCCAAAAATAATTCCTTGCTCATTAGAAAATTTTAGATTTACAAACTTTTCTGACAGAAAGTTATGGACTTTAACCTATCTCTGCTATGTGGCAGTTTAAATGTTAAAAAATGTTAAATAATTCTAAAATAAAAAACCTGAAACAAGTAGTCTTTTGTTGAGGAATTTTTTTTTTGCTCGTTAAACTTTAACCGCCTGACTCTTATTGATACAAATATGCTCCAAAATTAACTTAACATCTACAGTACACGAAAGAAAAAAGCACAACTTATTTTTTCATCGCTAGAAATAAATTCAGGAATCAAGGGGTTAAAGACACTTTTACTTTAAAAAATAAAAATAATTTTATCAATATTTTATAACCAAAAAATTTAATTGATCTTCAAAAATGTAGAAATGTGTATTTGAGAAAGTGCTCTAAATTTACATCTTTGCAGCAGCAGTCAAATTTGTTTTCAGAAAAAGAAAAACTAACCCCAGATCCTTTATTTTGAAATGTCAAACTAAAGTTTCTGTTTTAAATTTGTCGTTCACTGATGCGCAACACTTGGCAACAAGACAAAAAAAAAGTAGATTTCTATTAATGTTATTCTTATTGACAAATCTGTGTCATAGGTCACCATTGTTGGCATCATCAGAAGCACTGACAAATCCACGACATTCATCCAGTACATGGTTGACGATATGACATGTGCCCCTATGGATGTGAAGCACTGGTTAGACACAGAGGTGAGTTGGTGATGGCCCTCTGCTTCATAGACTGCAAACTGTTATTTCTGATGTTGTAATTGCTGGTTTAAATAAAATATATACATATTAACATCTAAGATGATCCTGGAAATTAATTTCTTTAATTGGGTTTTATTTTGTAGGATCCAAGTGTGAACAGCAATGCGTTACCTCCAGGAACATATGTTAAAGTCTCTGGAAACCTTCGCATTTTTCAGGTAAGTGTACTTTAAGAGCTGCCAACTCTTAATTTGTATTATATTTTCCTTATGGGGCTCTAATGTTGTTAACTTTAAGACAGATAAAAATATATAGTTGCATTGTTGAATCTTTTATCTGCTGAGGTTCTGTTATTGTGCGTTCATATTTTTATCAGTGTATTTACAGAAATCAAGACTAATGAAGCATTAAAGGATCAGCTTAACCACTTTAATTAAATAGGTTCAATCTAAGTGTTGTGAAGTAGCCTAAAATATGTTTATCTAAAAGGTGCTTTAGTCCTAAGACTGAAAGCTTTAAGCTTTTGTCATGTCTTATCTGAGCTACATTAAGGTTTCACAGCAGCTGGAAATATGTTTAAGATCCACTCCAAAGAAAATCGTGTTTTTAACACGTTCTTGTAGCATTTTTATTCATAATGGAGAACATATTAAAAGACATTTTAGATTAAAACTGCATTTCTGAGAATTTCTTTATCCATTTTGTGTTGGGTAAGGAACAGGTGGTTTGAAAAATCTTGGGTTTGTAAAGCAGCAACTGCCACAGGCAAGCCAAAGTATCCCTTCTTCGCTCCAGTTCTGAAGCACCCACTTGTTAATAAATCGATCCATCAACGTCTTCATTTCCATCTGACTTAAAACTATACAGCTGGATTGCTCAGACTTATACCAGTGATATTTGCGATTATTCATTGCTGCTCTTTCACAGTTACTCATCTTTGAATTTGATCTAAATGTGTGCTTGCCTTCCTGTGTCAGAACCGCAAGTCCATGGTGGCGTTCAGGATCAGAGCCCTGGAGGACATGAATGAAATCACCTCGCACATGCTGGAGGTTGTCCATGCACACATGGCGCTCAGCAAACCTCAGAACACTGTAAGGAATCGAACCTTCAATTTCTGTATTTTTATTTTTCTCTCTGTGAAAACTTGTGAGAATGAGGAACTGAATGTCGACGTGTCCAACCCCAAGAGTTTAGAGGTTTCATCATCGAGTCCAGTTATGAGAAAACTGGCAGTCAGAATTGTGACCACTGAGGCCGTAATGGTGCTGAGATATGCATGACTAAAAAACAGGAAGATGGTTGAAGTCATTTGTCAACTCTTTTATACTTAAAACCTTCGAATGCTTGATGTCAATGGAGACCAAGAAAAGGGGGTTCATTTCCTTTGCTCTCAGTTTCAAACGAAGGAACATCTAATAACATTTGTTCTTTTGAAGAAGCTGGTGTTAAGCTTTTAGAGTTTGGATGCATAAAAATCACATGGATGATTGTGATAAAAATTCATTTTTTTAATTCTTGCAACACAACAAATGTTAATATTCTTCCTTTTCTTATGTTTAATTTGCATGTTTTATGTTCAAGTGTGTCCACATTGACTTTATATGCACAGAAAATGTTTTGCAAGCAGAAGGTTGAAACTAATGACACCTTTATTTTTACATTTAACATGTCTGTTTTATCTACGATTTTTCTATGTCATGAATATGCAGTTTCCCCTGTGAAGTCAACGTCAAAACTACATAACGATGTTACAGGCTTGTATATCAAGTCATGAGACATCAGTTTAAAAAAACAAAAAAGTGTGCATGTGTTCTGACTCTCATTTATTAAACTAAACTAAAATAGAATATAATTTTATTTATCCCACAACCGGAAAGTGAACCTGTTACCATAGCTCAGTTGAAAAATATTACGGATAAAAATAATGATGATGATCTCCAGTTGCTTTTTGATCGTGTAAAGCATGCACATGCAGAACATGACAAAAAGTGAAAGTAATACCTGACTTTTTTCTTAAAGATTTCCTAAAAGTCACACTTGAAGAAATTATGGGTGTTATACGTGAGTGAGGTTTTACTGAGTACTGTAACAGAGGGGCTTTTTGAACTCAGCAACAAAAAAAGTATCAAAAAAGGCTGATAATAAGACAAAGCTTTTAGCTAAAGTAATATCATCCTCATGTATTTTTATTTTATTTATTTTTCTATGTGAAAGTTTTTTTCTGGCGCATGGAATCAATTGTTTTGTTTTGGCTTCTATTACACCCCTAAATGTCATTGAATTATGTTTAAGTCCCACTAAAATAACACTAAAGTCTTTTATAAAACATGTAAACTGTTCCTCTGTGTGTTCTTTGTTGTTAGATTATTATCAAAAATATGTCACAGAACATGTTTCCTCGTCACAACTAACAGTAGTCAATGCACACATGCTTTTCTTTAATGTGCATCTCTTTATCTGTGACTAACTGTTTCGTTTTGATGGTTATCTACTGCTGTATAGATGCACCTGGAAACATTAGTTAGCTTGACTTTTTTTTTTGGTTCATCTGTTTATCTACGGTCACAAATACAACTGTCACCACGCGATGAGGAGGCCTTCACAGAATTGTCAAGATTTTTATTTTTTTTGTTTTTTTATTTTTTTTATTTTATCCCCTTGGGCTACCTGGTGGTCAGAGGCACTTGATATGGACAGCTGTCATCCAGAGACATTTACACATCGTCCAGTCAGAGCTGTTGTCACTCAACTGTCATTGCGTGACCTCAAAATGTGCCCGGGTGGTCACTGACCAATCAACTTTTAAAGAAAAATTCCCTTGAAATTAAATTTTTTTTTTATAACCTCCAAGCGAGTGAGAATGCGACTGTCACCTCCTGATTGCAAATGCGGCCACCTGTCAAATTTAGTGAAAAACATGCGTTTAGGCCCCCGCTTGATGACATTTAGTAATATATAACAGTAGTCTAAAATTAACAAATTTTGATCCAAGTGATCACAAAATAGAAAAAACAAGTTTAATAATTTAAATAATTTCAACTTCAACTTTGTATTTTAGATTTTTTTATTGTTATTTTTTTCAGAGTGTTGGAGGAATGATGGCTGGGAGCGCATCCAAGGCAATGATTGGAGGGATGGGAGGCAGCTACCCGGGTGCTAACGACATGGTCAATAATGGATTGAGTGCAAATCAAAATCAGGTAATTATTAACAAATAATTTGTTTGAGATTCAACCTTCATGGTTTCTAAGCTTCTATGTGAAAATATTGATCAAATTGTTTTAACACTTGCTTGATGTCATTATTTGTATCCATTAGGTGCTGAGTCTAATAAGAGGCTGTCCAGACCAACAAGGCATCAGCATTCATGATCTGAAGCAGCGACTTGGTGGCATGAGTGTCGCAGTGATTAAGTAAGTAAAACCTATGCTTTAAAGCTCACACATAAGGAGCTTAAACAGTAATGTTTTTGTTGATATTTTTCTCAAACGGCAAGAAAAATGTTCAGTTTTTACCATTTTAATGTCTATTTTGTTTATTCCTGATGTTGTTATATAAGAACTGGGAGTTCTTATGAGACACTGGTTTACAAAAAAAGAAAACCATTACGAAATACTTAATAATTTGCATACTGTATCAAACAAAATCTATTAAGTGTTACTGGCTGGTTCCTTATGTAAAATTTATTCAACATTCCATCTGTTCGATGGTCACTTTGTTAAATTATTAATCCAGACCCTTTTTAAATTTACTAGATAACTCAACAGTAAAATTTGTGTGAATACCAACTAGTTTTGCTTCAACATTTTCGAAGATCTTCTTGGTTAAAAATGAAGTTATTGAAATATCTGCTTCTAATATAGTTCAGATGACAGCAGACAAACTACAGTTAAAAAAAAGGGAAGTTGAGCTGTCCAGTAAGAATGTGGAAATTCCCTTATATACAGTTTTTTTACAGTTGTTTTTTTCTCTCATTATCTAAGTGTTTTTCCAGCATTTATTGGTAATTCATTTTAGTTCAAATCATTTTTGGAGTGGTAGAATGTAACAGTTCTTTTGTTAAGTATCATTTAGTTTATGAATTTTAAAAAGAGCCAGGATTTTATTCAAAAGTTCTACAGATATGTGCTCCTCACCAATATATTTTGGAGTTTGGGTGTTCACTCAGTAAAGACTAAACCACTCAAAAAGCACTAAAAGCAACACTAATGTCTAAATGTAGAACTTTCTGCTTAGCTTAATTTGAATTGTCTCCATCTTATGTGTAGGTATGAAGTACATTTTTTTTCTCTTTCATTTATTGCATTAGTTCCTGCATCACATTTTTCTTCTCTTTTTACACCAACAGACAAGCCGTGGAATTTCTTAGCAACGAGGGTCACATTTTTTCCACCATCGACGAAGACCACTTTAAGTCAACCGACAATGACTAGTTCACTTCTTTTTAAGTTTTTGGGGTAGCACGCTGGAACTGAACTTACCACACCTTATAAAGCGCATCAACACTTGGTTTGTTACTCAAGCTTATAGAATTTGTTAAAACCTAAGTTCAAAGTACAAACAAGTTTGTGGAAGGATACAGTTTCAAGCATGTTTCCTCATTCTACATTCATGCCGCAGCTTCTGCTTTTCATGTCTTTGAAGAAAAGTGGTTGTTGTACACTTCATTTTGTGTTTCTGTGTACCCTTTCCACTCTTGATTTTTAGAGTCTTGCACAAGTACTGGGTTATGCTACTTACAGTTCTTTCTGTGCAGGTTTTTTTTTCTTTTTTCGCAAGGATAAAAAGGATTTTGCAAAAAGTGCTCAAGATCTACTTGTATTTGTCTTCTGTACTCGTGTGTAAACCAAGATATTTTTTTTCTTAATAAAATAAAACAGTTAAATCTGAGCAGGAATTATTTTTCACCTTTTCTTGCATTATAAAAGCCTTGAAGACTTTTTTGTACGTTAGTTCAGGATTACATTTTCACGGATGATTTTTGTGTTCAACCACAAAACTATTTCCTTTTAGGATAAAACTCTTCACACAACACATATATAGTGAAACATTTTTTATTAAAGTAGTTCAACAGTCTTTACTTTTCAATTATTTTCAGAGGTCAATCAAGATATGCAGTCTTTGACAAATCACCATACATGAATAATAATTCCACCTTTGTGCTGTAAATTAAAAAAAATAAATATATCAGAAAAGCTAATGGGGGGGCTTGGGTCTCACATATTGTGGTTATGTCTGTGGCTTCTCATCAAAGTTTGTTCGCAGCGTTTTGTTTAGAGTTTCCGTTGCTGGTGGAAGGATGATACTACCATGCAGCGCTGCATTTTAACACCGCTGTGAAAAAAAAAAAAAATATACATTTTCAGGTTAGAAACAGAGAGCTAATTCTGGTTTGCATTGTCTTGTTGCTCAGGTTTTGCAGTTTATATGTACCGGAGCTAACACATAGGTAGTATAATGCAAAAACAATAAAAGAAAAAAGCTGCAAAGTACCATATTCCAACTTTTCTCAAAAGTTTTACACATTGGTAGCTTCAAATACATGTTGGGAGTTGGAGGATGTGTCCAACCACAAAAGAGTTTGAGTAAATGATAGATGAAAACTGGACTGTTCTTCACAAGAGAAAATCGTTTCATCAAATGCTGGTTTAAACTTATATATTTGTAGTTTGCATCTGGACAGTTTGAGATAAACACAGCATGGTGTCATTATTTTTTTAAATGGTTTTTCAAATGAAGTGCTTAAAATTGTAGCGACAGCAATACCTGTACTGCCCTTAAATCTAGTTTAAGAACCGTTTTTTTTTTTCAGTAGAACACGACGCTCTCCTGTGCCGTCTTCATCATAGCCACCAAATTTTCATCCAGAGTTTCGTAGTCATGGTCACTGTTTTCATCTGTGTCTGGGGTTGAGAAAAAAACAAACGAAAAAAAAAAACGTTATCATTAGTTCTCCATATTTACAATATGAAAATGGGATGTTTATAGCATGCAGCATTTGTTCCTCATTTCTTTTGATTAGCATCTTTTTTGGTGGTTTAATTTGTAGCACAGCCAAAGATTCTGTATTGTGTACTACAAGCACCAATTTGCCATGAATAGACCTTAGGAAGCCTTCCTTTACAAAAATATGTTTGCTACAAGAAAATAAGAAAATGATTCAATTTTTAAAAACGAGCAGCCATGAACTAAATTTCTACAAAAATGATTGATTTCTATTTGCTCCAGTCTCACCAATACGGGCTGTTGATGCTCAAAATGCAGTCGTTTACCTTGAGGCAGTACCTGCAGAATACTATTGTAGACGATATACAGGGTACCCCATAAGTCTCCATACATTGGAAGTATAATCCATTCCATACATACATGGTTCTAACATATGTTTCTTTACATTTCAAGTACCCCAGAGAATGCATTTGAATAAAGAGCAAATAATTTAAGTCATCCTGATGACTGCTTCAGCAAGCAGTCATATGGTTACAAGTGTATTAAACAGAAAACATGCAGCGTGTATCATACACAACACTGTGGCAAAACTTATTGACAAGTAAAAAAAAAACAGGATCAAGCAAGATGCTCCTGACAAAATGGTAGTAATATAATATATAAGTAAAAATGGTTTGCGTAAAAAAAACGTTTATTTTTCATATGTATAAAGACTTAAGGTACACCATGCGTACGCATGTATGTGTATATATATATATATATATATATATATATATATATATTTACACACACACATTCAGGGTGGGCCATAAGTTTCCATACATATAGAAAAAATAAACATTTTATATCGAACAAGTTTTTATTTATAAATTGTGTTCTATATAATTACCGTTTTGAATACACATTGATACGTTTTTTAAACAGTTACAGTCTTCTTAAATTTACAAATACATTTTGGCAGTGTTGTGTCTGATGCTCATTCCATGTTTTCTGTTAAAATTTTGTACAAGCATACGACTGCTTCCCAATCCAGCCATCAATATAATTTAGATTTTTTCATACCTCTCAGGCCAAAAGTTTAAACACGCTTTTTTTTACAATGTGGTTCTTTATTTCCATGACTATTTATTTTGTAGATTGTCAGTGAAGGTTGTGTAGGGCTATTTGACCAAGATGGAGAGTGATGTAGCGCTGCGGCAGATGACCTGGCATCCACAAACATAAAAAAACTGCTTTGAATGAAAAGGTGGCTGCACGGTGGCGCAGTGGTTAGCGCTCTTGCCTCACAGCGAGAAGGCCCCGGTTCGAATCCCGGCTGGGACCTTTCTGTGTGGAGTTTGCATGTTCTCCCCGTGCATGCGTGGGTTTTCACCGGGGACTCCGGCTTCCTCCCACCATCCAAAAACATGCTTCATAGGTTAATTGGTCACTCTAAATTGCCCCTAGGTGTGAATGTGAGAGTGGATGTGTGTGATTGAGGCCCTGTGACAGACTGGCGACCTGTCCAGGGTGTACCCCGCTTTCGCCCATCAGTGGCCGGGATAGACTCCGGCACCCCCGCGACCCCGAAAGGGAAGAAGCGGTCAAGAAAATGGATGGATGGATGAAAAGGTGTGTCCAAACTTTTGGCCTTGGTAATATTTTGCTCCCCACACCCTACACGACCGGGTGGTTTTTCGTCAAAGCTCATGTACTCTACCAGAGGCCTCAGAGTTTGAGGGTCCTACACCATTTCTTAACTGGTCCTAGGACTGTGCTTTTCTGGATTGAGATGTCAAAGGTCTTTCCAGGCGAAAATTTGAATATATGCCCATATTGTTGTGACTGGGGAGAAGAGAAATCCTCTATTTTAGTAGCAATTGAGTATATGTCAGCCACGAAAAAAAAGAGTTTTTACATATATATATATATATATATATATATGGTAAATAGCGAATACTTGTATAGCGCTTTTGTGCTCCACTTTGAACCATAGAGAGGCGGCGGAGGTAGAGGAACGCCGTAGGAAAGTACACACTAAAACTTCACCCTTGTTGCTTTAAAAAATCAAAAGGAGGTATAAATATATATGTATATTATATACATACATACATATATCCATCCATCCATCCATTTTCTTGACCGCTGTGTCCCTTTCGGGGTCGCGAGGGTGCCGGAGCCTATCCCGGCTACTGAAGGGCGAAAGCGGGGTACACCCTGGACAGGTCGCCAGTCTGTCGCAGGGCCTCAATCACACACACATTCACTCTCACATTCACACCTAGGGGATATTTAGAGTCACCATGAAGCATGTTTTTGGACGGTGGGAGGAAGCCGGAGTCCCCGGTGAAAACCCATGGATGCACGGGGAGAACATGCAAATATATATGGTAAATAGCATATACTTGTATACCGCTTTTGTGCTCCACTTTGAACAATAGAGGGTCGGCGGAGATAGAGGAACGTCGTAGTAAAGTACAGACTAAAACTTCACCCTTGTTGCTCTAAAAAATCAAAAGGAGGTACACATATATATATATATATGGTAAATAGCGAATACTTGTATAGCACTTTTGTGCTCCACTTTGAACCATAGAGAGGCGGCGGAGGTAGAGGAACGCCGTAGTAAAGTACACACTAAAACTTCACCCTTGTTGCTTTCAAAAATCAAAAGGAGGTATAAATATATATATATATATATTATATACATACATACATATATCCATCCATCCATCCATTTTCTTGACCGCTGTGTCCCTTTCGGGTCGCGGGGGTGCCGGAGCCTATCCCGGCTACTGAAGGGCGAAGGCGGGGTACACCCTGGACAGGTCGCCAGTCTGTCTCAGGGCCTCAATCACACACACATTCACTCTCACATTCACACCTAGGGGATATTTAGAGTCACCATGAAGCTTGTTTTTGGACGGTGGGAGGAAGCCGGAGTCCCCGGTGAAAACCCATGGATGCACGGGGAGAACATGCAAATATAAATGGTAAATAGCATATATTTGTATACCGCTTTTGTGCTCCACTTTGAACCATAGAGGGTCGGCGGAGATAGAGGAACGTCGTAGTAAAGTACAGACTAAAACTTCACCCTTGTTGCTTTAAAAAATCAAAAGGAGGTACACATATATATATATATATATGGTAAATAGAGTATACTTGTATAGCGCTTTTGTGCTCCATTTTGAACCATAGAAGAGAGTCGGCGGAGGTAGAGGAACGTCGTAGTAAAGTACACACTAAAACTGCACCCTTGTTGCTTTATAAAATCAAAAGGAGGTATAAATATATATGTACACAATATATATATATATATATATATATATATATAATGTGATAAATATATAGGGAATATAAATATAGCTAAATTCCAGATAGGTAGCTGCGTGAAGTTTTGCCAAGGACTCACACTGGATCCATGGCCTATTGTGCCCCTCGGAAGCAAACCCAGGTTTTCTGCATGCCCTAAATTTTAGTGGTAAACGCACAAAGTGAATCTATGTCAAATTTGGTGTTGTATCACAAAATAGACAACTGTTTAATATCTACTTCCACTATCTGTCTTTTCAGAATAAATACAAGACGGTTCTGTCGATCTAAAAGAAACCAAAGGAACTTTTCTTCTCCATATGGAACATTTGCAAGTGCAAGGTGTTTATCTTTCATGTGGTTTTCATGAACACTAAAATCATATGCTCACCTTGTGTTTTTTCTGATTGGTTCACTTTCACGTAAGTGTTTTGTACAGCCCTACTTGCTGCCACTTTATCTTCAGGGTGTTTTCGGGGTACAATAGGTGGAGGCTCATCAGTTATGTCCTCCTGTACAAAAAGAGGAAATGGAAATAAAATAAGATTTCAAAGACAAAAATTGAATGTAATACCTGACTTTTTTTCTTAAAGATTTCCTAAAAGTCACTCTTGAAGAAATTATGGGTGTTAGACGTGAGTGAGGTTTTTCTGAGTACTGTAACAGAGGGGCTTTTTGAACTCAGCAACAGACGAACATGGCGGCTACACAGCCATACTCACTGGAGGTGGTGGGGCTGGTGGTCTCCGCTTGTTAGTTAAAGTCAGATTACTCATCTCCTCGATCGGGATGGCGCTCTCCTTTCGGTGTTTTGTCTTATTCGTTTTGCCTGTTTTCTTTTTGCTCTTTGACGCCTTTTTGCTTGACTTTTCTGTAGGCAAACTTCTCTTTGGCGGCCGAGGCGGGGGAGCTTCATTCGAGCAGGCTTGCTTGCGAAACTCATAAAAGAAATAATCATTCACCTCAGTGACCTTTTCTACATAACATTTGGGGGGTTGACCTTCAGGCAAAGAGTCCTTGGTGAAAATTACGTTCATGGAGAGCCACTGGATGGGGATGTCAAAACAATGTTCGGGCTTGTGAAGGAAGCTTGCCTGGATGACGGGCTCCGAGATGATTGCTTCTAATCTGAGACATGAAAACCCTGACAGTGGATCTGTCTCCAGTTCTGTGTCACGACTCACCACCTTCATGTCCAGTGGAAGACTACAGTTTTCACCCAAGTCGCTGAGTTTGTACTTCTTATTATCAGAAAGTACTTCCACAAAGTGACCTTGCATATAAAGGGGCAGAAAAACTTCATCTTTTTTATCATCCTTTTCAACTCCTTCTTCGTCGCTGTCACTGTCATCTTCATCATCTTGCTCTTGGAGTCGTTGGCATAAAAGAGCCTCAACAGACTGTGTCTCTTCTTTACTGTTCTCAGACGATAACTCCATTCTTGTGCAACATACAATCTCCAGTTTCTCCCCAACACTGAGGGCAGGAAGGCCCTCCGCCACGTCCTCCTCACAGTTCTTTGTCACACTGACGTTCAGACTGCCTGTCTGAGTTGAAGCGACATACAGCTCATAGGCCGAGTTAAACTCTCTCGGTCTTTTCCGAAAGCGTCCCTTGTACTGCGGGCACACAAGGAAATACTGCTGCGTCTTTCGGCTCTTTGGGGTGGACAGCAGCATGAAGGATTTTGTCGTTTTCTTGTGTAAAAGCAAGCGAGTTTCCTTGTTGAGCTTTGCCGTCCATGTGCTTTTGAACATGAAGTGATTCACAGGGGGATCCAAGATTGCCACAACCGTGGGGAACATTTCATCCGGCTGAGACATGACTTCTGTCAGACTGAGGGGGGTGACGAACTCTATGTCCTGGGATGTGTTAGTGATATCCACCACATCAATCTCTAAACTGGATGGGAACTTCAATGCATTCTTTCTCACTGCGGGGGAAAAAAAGGATAAATGTAAGAGTGAAAGGAGTCTAATCCATAAAGCTTAAAGCATAAAATGTTTTCCTCCTATGGCTTCCTAAAGAGTAAAAATTTGTAAAATGATGCTTGAAATTTTTGTGAGCAAAGAAATTACATGGCAGACTGTTGTGTACCCACAATCTTCTCATTTACCACGCAGCTTTGAAATTAAGGAACCAAAATGTGTAAGTTCCTACTATAACTTTCAACACTATTTTACATTTCAAATAATTAGAAATGTCAAATTCAATTTCCTTAATCTAACCAATCTAAAAAAAGAAAAAAAAATAAAGAAGTTTTTTCTTACTACTCATGATGGCGTGGATCTGATATATTGGAGAAAAGATGAGGGGTCGTTGACACTTGGCAGTGTTACTGAAGCGAAACCTCCGACTACGCAGGGTCGATGAAGACATGATCTCCTGTAGACTGAAGCTTTCCTCGCTCTCGCATTCATAAAACTCCCCCCGGAAAGACATAGGAATGCACACTTCGGCAGAGGTCTCTTGTGATCCTTTGAGGTGGCATCGTACTTGGTCTTCTTGACCCTCCTGCTGTTCGATGGAGAGCACAGTCAACATTCTCCCAGCTCCCAGGGTGAGATCCCCAACGGTCATCTTGGAGCGGCTGGTGAAAGTAAAGGGCAAGCAGGAATCCAAGCTGACGGGCCTTAAGCTCATCATTTCTTTGACCGAACTGAAAGGCATCTCGTCTGGCACCACTCTGAACAAGCCTGGAAAACAGAAAAGTCAGGAAACGGCGGCAAACTAAACATTTTACTGAAATGCGTCTCAAACCAACCTGTGTGAGTGATTGGTAGCTCGAAATTCTCATTGTTGAGAACATCCTGACAAGAAACTGAGTGGAGCTCCAATCCAATGACCTTTATCAGATCCCCGGTAGAAAAGCACACTTCACTTCCAGAGAGTTCATACACAGAACCTGAACAGAGATGAAAGAAATGTGATCCTGTGTCTTCTTCAATTATATTTATATTTAATATTTTTACAAAGCAATACAAATATGACGATCACTTACCTTGAAAATACACTCCAGAGCACACTTGCAGAATTTTGGGCAAGCTGGTCTCATCCAAGGATGCAAAGTATTCTTGAAGCGGCAAAGCGAAGGCGCCTGCCATTGCCCTTTCTTCGATGTGCTGCTCTCAGAAATGAAAGCAGGAGGTAAATGACAAGCGCAGCAAAAAAAAAACAAAAAGAGGGAGACGTTCTCGCAGCTCAAAACCACAAGAGTGAACGAGGAAGTTACAGGAGTTATTTGCACAAGTTCTGCACGCTGTGGTGAAGGCTGTGAGATATGACTCAGGTCTTGTCTTTGGGGACAGTGCTTTTTATTATAGTATAACCAAAAGGTGAATGGCATTTTTTTTATTGATGCCATATAAGTATGTGCACCTGAACTTGTGAAAGACACAATCTGAGAACAACATTTTCTCCTCTGTTAGATCAATAAAGTTCAATTCAACAAAACATATTGTTGCTGGAATCAATATGTTCTACTACCGTCAAAAAGACTAAATCACTAAGTCACCTTGTGGCACACTGTATTTGGCCTGTGTTGGCTGAGCTGAGAAGTTGAAGCAGAAGTAAGTTTTTTGAAAAGGATGAAAGATGTTCTCAGAAAAGTCCCCCTTACAGAATCCACAGAAAGATGGTGTAGAGAGAGACACACTTGACATTTTAACTTCATTTAGTTCAGACTTGTAGGATTCAACCATATATGGAATGTTTTCTGCCTCTACTTTGCAAAAGGTTCACAGATCACGTTTGGTTAATTTGTCACACATTCAAATAGTTTTTTTTATACTCGAGGACATGTTATATAGTCAAATAAACTAGTTCTAACATTTAGTGAGCAAAAGAGGTCAACATTGAAAACATCTTTTAATTTAAAGTATGCAAATCTAGAAATCTAAATTGAACCAAACAAGTCAGTTAATTTAAAGTTAAACTCCCTACCACCCACTTCAGTGCCCCCCTAAAAGCAAAAAGGAGTTCACCCACTCACAAACAAAAATAGATCCCCACACACACTTACAATCCCACACATATTGGTCAATCAATTGTTTCCAAGAAAACTTTTCCATTTTCAACTTTAGAGCTTAGAGACCTCTAGTGGTTTAAATGTATAAAACTTTCAAGTATTTTTCTTTATTGGAATTGTTCATATTTATTAGACAGCTTTACCAAAAAATATGCAAATCAAAGTAAAAAAAAATGCAATAAAATAAAGGTTATGAAAAAAATTGAGTTGTAATTTTTTTTCTCCACAAAAGCTAAAATTTGATCCTTTTTTAAATTGGTCAGTTGATACAAAAACGTATTCCAAAACCACGCATCATCTTGAAAATAAACTTAGCAAGAACAATAATTGGTGAACTTAAATGCTTAACTCATATGAGTGGTAAGGACAGATGGAGTAGCCTTGGGTCAGGATTTTATTTTCTAAAAAGAAGAGTAGAAAAAATAACAACAACAACAAAAAACAAATAAAAAATGTTGGTAATCAATCACAGTTTTTTCAAAATTATTTTTGGTGCCATAACAGAAGTTTTGCAATATTAAATTAATCTGAGTCTGTAGTTGTACATGTTAAATTTTCTGTAAAGTAAAAGTAAAGTAAAAATTGAAGTTGGCAAATGAGTCACACAGGACAATTACTTTTTTAGTGAAGATCATGTGCCTATGTTTAAACTTTGAATGAAAATGTAAACAAAACCTTGATCCCGGTCAATTATACTAAAATTGCAATTTCATAAAATAATAATAATAACAACCAGTATTATTGTTATTATTATTATTATTATTATTGCTGTTGTTATTGTCAACATACCAGAACATTGACTGTAGAAATCATGTGAAATGTACCTGAACGACAACTCCCAGCATCCCAGTGCTTTGTTTTCCCAGCATGCATTTCGGTTCTAATTTGCTAAAGCAAGATGGCGACTAAAACAGGCAAAGACGGTCCTCCACCTTTTGATTGTCCATCATGGTGAGAAAACTCACATGTTGCAGCAAAAAGTAGATATTTGTAACGCACTGCTGAATGCATATTTGCATTGCGATTCGCCCCGTTTCTTTATCCCGTTTAATGCTAAAAAGAAGCTTGTAGTTGCTGTTGCTAGCATTAGCCAGGTTAGCATGTTAACCCTTAGCGTTGTTGGCGTCAATTTACCAGAAGGGCTAGAAATTATTTATTTGAACGGGTAATGGCGTGTTCGTTTAATAATAGATTTTACGTGCAAAAATAAATAATTGTTGAAAATGTTTTCTTCAATTGATTTCGTTGAAATAGCTACTAGGGGAGTGAGAAAATGTAAAACACAGATGCAGAATTTCAGCATAATACAGATTTTTGCATCGTTGTTTTTGTGCATTAATATTAATGGCTGTTGATGATCTGTTTTTAGGGCAGGCAAACCGCCCACGGGACTTCATCTTGACGTGATGAAGGGAGACAAATTGATAGAGGTAATTGAAAGTTTGCAGATTCTCTTCCTGTTGGACAGTAAAATGACTGCTTGTGTGTGCCTTGCTGTTCAATCATGAATAGTGTAAGTCCATAGACGCACCCATACACGAGCCTGACAGTCTGCTCTGTCCCTGATGTTTGAACATCGGGACTGCTCTGTGGCTGCAAGGCTTCCAATGGTGCTACAGCAGAATCAGCCGTGAGGTTTAAGCTGATCAGTGGAAGCAACACTGATCAGTTATGACTCAGAGGTACACCTGTACTGTTCAAGACCTCCTTTATGTGTGACTGATGAAAAAACAAATCTCTCTTTTCTGTAGAAATTGATTATTGACGAGAAGAAGTTTTACCTTTTTGGGAGGAACCCCGACTGGTGTGACTTCACCATCGACCATCAGTCATGTTCCCGCGTTCACGCTGCCTTAGTCTACCACAAACATCTAAAAAGACTCTTCCTTATAGACCTCAACAGCAGTAAGGGATCGTTTTTAGTCACACTTTTGTATTTTATTTTTATTAGTAAAAGAAAAAAAAACTGCACCAAAAGCATTGTAATCATTTCAATAAGAATGGAGTACATTCTGCTATCAAATTTAAAACACCTATAGTGAATTGATGCAGTACAAAAAAATCTTAAAACAGCTTAAAACATTACCTTTTTGTTTTTCAACATGTGTTGTGATAAAATCATAGGTTGTATGGATTCAAAATTGAGATTTTCAGACTTTAAAGCAGATATATTTCCCATCCCCTGAATGTGTTGGGAGTGTAATATTTTGACAGTGTTGTAGTTTTGTGGGAAACCTTATTTGATTGTTCCCCTTTCTTCAGCACACGGTACTTTCCTTGGACACATCCGCCTCGAGGCCCACAAGCCTCAGCAGGTTCCCATAGACTCCACTTTATCGTTTGGGGCTTCGACTCGAACGTACATCATCAGAGAGAAACCCCAAACCCAAGGCAGCGCTAGCGCAGGAGACAATAAAACGGGAGACGACGAGGAGCTCAAAGGACTTCTAGGTCTTCCAGAAGAAGAAACAGAGTTAGATGTAGGTTACGTTTTTTATATATTCTTTTTCTTTTTGCTTGTTGATTCTTGAGTTCTGGCTAAAAGCTCAACTTTCCTATTTTGCTTTTACACAAATAGAAATGCATCTTTTATTTAGAGTAAAGTATCAGACTACTACTATGTTTTTTTTCCACTAATGAATTGTTAAGTTCTGTCTGGTTGGTCTAAATGTTTTCTTTCTGCGGTCGGTGCATCCACCTTACAAATGTTTGTGGTTTCCGAATCCTGTCAGAACCTGACAGAGTTCAACACGGCTCACAACAAGCGCATCTCGCTCTTGACCATTGAAGAAGGCAACCTGGAAATCCAAAGACCTAAAAGGAAACGGAGAAACTCCAGAGTCACCTTCAGTGAAGAGGACTCCATCATTAACCCAGGTATTTATCCATGAGAGTGAAGGTGTTCTTTAACCCTTCCGCTCTCTTTGGGGTCCAGATGACTCCAACCACACATTGATGTGTGATTTCTTCCATGACAAATGTGGACAGGATTTTATGTCTGCTATGGACATTGATGAAACTCAAAAATCAATGATTAAAAAAATTAATTGCACTGTCTTTGCGGGGTCCAGATGACCCCACTTTTAATGTAAACAAGCCAAGGAGGGCGGAAGGGTTACGAGACCAAAGAAGTTTCATGTATTGGTAGATTTAATATTAATTAGTCATATTTTTTCAGATTTTTTTTAAAAACTAGTGGCAACTAGTTTGTTTGGGGAAAAAACTTAAGTCTCTCTTTACTAAAGCAGCTTTTTGGTCTTAATGTTGCTTGGTTTTTTTTTTATTTATTTTTTTTAGATAAGCTGAAAACCATCTGTAAAATACATGAATAAGATATTATGTAAATGGGATTAGCAGTAATGTAAAAGTGTGTCCATTCCATGTCATTCTCCAAAGATCAGAAATCTCATTCTACAAGGATGTAAATGCTTGGAAATATCTCTAAAAGTTATATTTTTTATGCTTTCAGAGGATATTGACCCCTCGGTCGGGCGCTTCAGGAACATGGTGCAGACAGCCGTCATCCCCATCAAGGTACATTTTATTGTAGGATTTTGGTGATCAATTTCTTCCCATTAACTGTATATAAGAACTGGACTGAGTGAGCGTGACATCACCCTTAGAAAATGCTTACTTCCAGCAAAATTAAGCAATTTCAGTCGCCGTTTTTGTTTTTTTACCAGCTCAGCGGCCTTGTGGTAGAGAGCCCGCCCTGAGACTGGAAGGTCATGAGTTCAAATCCAGGCAAAGCAATACTAAACACTGTAAAAATGGGACCCAGCGCCTTCCTGCTTGACACTCGGCATTCAGAAGTTGGATTGGGGGGTTAAACCACCGAATGGCTCCCAAGAGCGGCTGTGTCTGGCACTTTTAGCTTTTTGAGAGATGCAATATCGCTATGCTGGAACCAGATGTTAGCAGTGATTGGTCCGGGCCACTCTGAGTCATTGTTTCTATGGCAACCGCTCTCCAATTGTTGGAAGTCCATACTATTACCACTTGAAAGTGAGTTTAGGGTGTTTTATTGAAGCATCTGATTGGTCAGTTTAATTTATAAAAATTGATTAGCAAGAAGATGTACTTTTTTTTTATCTGAGTATGAATTGTTATTGTGACAAATAGAATGAGTAATAAATGTTTATTTTTCAATAGAAGTCTAAGGAATTTTGGCTTCTTAGAGCCGGCAGGTACTTCCTGTTTGAAACGTGAAAGGGGAGGGGCCACTCATTCTAGTTCTCATAAAAATTCAATAGATCCAGCTGACAGTTTTTTTAAAAATCACTGGGATGCATGAGAGCTGCATTAAAACTCTTGAATCATAGCTTAACCATAGTAAACATTAAGTGTTTGTTTATGCCAAAGACAGAAACAAAATTGTACAATTCCCAGCTTTACACATCTGACTAAAAATTGACGTTTTTGTTGTAGAAACGTAGAGCTGAAGGCCAAAACACTCTTGGTCTGGACGACCTGACGTCAAAGCGCATGCATGGCTACAGCTTAAGCAGCGGTTTGTATGGAGACTTGCCTCCCACCAGTCATGAAAACCAGCCCACAGGAGCACCTGGAGGTGCTGCAATGCAAGGAGGACTTCCCTTGCCCTTCCCAAACCCAGCGCCGGAAGTAGACCTGGCCCCGGAGGCTCCCCACCCCCCCATTTCTCTCAATCCCACGCCCGTCACAGCCCCGTATCTACCAGAGACCCTCAACGAGCCACGCAAAAAGAAGTATGCCAAAGAGGCTTGGCCAGGCAAGAAACCCACCCTCTCGCTACTCATCTGAGGAGTTCTGGAAAGCTTCTGCCTCTCAGGTTACCAGAAGATGGGCCAGCCGCTTTGACCTGGCAGAGTTGGAGCCATTCGCTTCTCTTTTCCCCTCCATTGTCAAAGAAAAGTGCAGCTTACATTTTTACCGTATGTCTGCCTCACTAGAATCTACTCCTATAAATAAACAGTTTGGTTGTTTGTAACATTTATTTTTTTGTCTGCAAATAAAATCCACTTAAGTTAAAAAAGAAAAAGATCTTAGCAGTTAGTGAAGAGTGTGAGGACACAGTAATCTCCATGGTAGATCCGATCAGTGTGAATTTAGTTTTTATTTCTGTTTTACTGGTTTTACTGTTGCTATTCAAGCAAATGTGCTTTTATAAACGATGTTGAACTGAGAGGTCAGGAGAGAATGCATCTGTAAATGGATATTTTGGAAAACTACAGGGCTGCTCCCATTTTTTTATTTCTACTATTTCTAAAGTTTTTTACAGTGCATTTTTGTTTCCATTTATCCAAATTCTGTGTATTAGATCTTTTATGAACTAAGTGCGAGATGTTTTGTATTCTCCTAGTAAGCCAGCAGGTGGCGACTCGAGCAAAGGATTCAAATTGAAGTTTGACTGCAAGCTATAAAGTAATAATTTGTCTTCTATTGCACTAAACCTCACCTAAATCTAAATAATCATCAAAGAAGTATTGCAAAAAGTTGTTTATTTCTTTAAAGTTTTGACATTTCCTGGTCCAGACTCAACATTTTTTTACTTTGACTTGAGAGATGAAATGGGTTATTCCATTTTTTAATCAAATAATGCAATCAAAATCGGTTGCTAATAAAAGGTTCCTTGACTTGAATGGTTTGAATTCTATTTTACAAGCGATAAAGCTGGTCATAAACTTTAACCTGCACCAGTTTACACAGCGCACTGTTGACTTTAAATAACCGAAGAGAGCGACTGAGTGAGAGCAGAGGGGAAACCGCTCTAAAAGATCACCAGAAAATCTCCTAACATTAAAGAGTTGTCTGGGTTTAACTTACATCATCATATTTCATAATTTACAAATAATTTGTGTTTCCAAAAAGGTGGTTTTGTTTGATGTTAGCCAGTCAGACCTGATGCAACAGTGATTTTGGAGATTTGGTGAGGTCTTTGTGGGGTCACTTGTGAGCAAACAGTTTGAAAAAACACCAATCCAAGTGGCGTCCTGTGTCACTCCTAACAGATTTTCAAAATAGTCAATGTTTAAAAATATGAGATTAACAGAAGTACATTTCTAGCATCTAACTGTTCACTTTTCGTCAGTTAAGTGTTGATTTTGTAACAACTGTAAATAAAAAAATACTTTTTAAACATTTTTGTTTCTTCTGTGCTGGTTTGTGGATGATTACACCCTAAAATAATGCAATAAGGTTGTTTTTTTTAAGATGAATTAGAACGTACAAAATTTTCTGCATCAGAATAGCCGTGGAAAATGAGAACTTGTTCTTTTAATGTCTCAAGCAGCATCTCGAGGAAGTTTTCAAGCGTTTTTTGTGTGCAGTGACTCGTATTGTTAAGAATTGGTTGTGAATTTACCAAATCAGAAATCAGATCTTGTCTTGCTTTGTTTACTTTGATCCGGTTTGAAAGGAAGGAAGTAATGTGGGTCAAGTGCTGTCACTTATTGACACGTAAAGAGAGGAAAGGTGAAAACATTTATTGAGATCGTTCTTTATTCTCTAGATTATTCCAGCGCTAAACATTGACTAAATATTCAATAATCAAATGCTCTTTGGACCTTTTCAAGACAAAAACAAGCAGTTGTCTAAACTTCTCGCAAACAAATCATGACAAACTTACTGAAAGATGCTTTAATTTTTTTAAGTTTTGCAATCATTCATATTTTATCTGAAAGTTAAAGTACAAACATGACAAGAACAGTTTACAGTCGAGGTTTGATTTATTTATTAGTTTAATTTTATTTAAATGTAAATTCAAATCAATTGGTTAATTTTTGGGGTATTTTGAATGTTTTGAGCATGTGCTGCAGAAATGAGCATCATTTTCCTTGTTCATCTTTGTTCATCAATAGTTTTTGAAAACAACATATTTCCATTATACCAGTGGATGTGTGAAGTTGTTTTTTTACACTTGACCCGTCCCCTGTGGGGCGTGCGGTGAGCTGCAGTCACTGCAGAGCTTGGGAGCCATTTGGTGGTTTGTGGTTGAAGTGTTTGCTGCTAACAGTTCGGTTGCACTGATATAGTGCGGGATTTCTGAAAATTTCTCAGCATAACAAAACACTTGCATGAATGTATAGATGGACATTTGATTAAAAAAAACTAAAACTTTGTTCAGGAGGTTTAATGAAAGTTTGTTACCTCATTAAGTAGTCTCTCCTCTACAATCATGCCTGATTTTTTTCTCAAGCTTATTAATTATTGGTGTGTTTATATCCAGTATGCACATTTTAGACAATTTTAAACTTCAAATCCTTTAATTCTATGAAAATATACCATCTTTGTAGGTTATTTGCACAACAAAGTTATTCAAACCCACAATTTTCCGTTGGTTATTTGGTGTTTTCAAGTATTTCCATTCTTCTTCTTTACATTTTCCATGTTGGGTTTGCCAGCCCAGTGAAAGATGTTTTTTTTTCCAGCAAGTCCTGAATTTATTTATTTTTAGCTAAATCAAGCCCAAAAGCAGACTTTTTAAGAATATTTTCATCAAAAATGGTTGGAAACATGCATTTATGACACAGGATGAGCAATAACATTTATTAAAACGAAAGTTCACAGACAATTTCTCAATTTTTTTCTTGCAAAGTGCAATCAAAACATAATGCTTTATTAAAAAACATTTTTTAAAAGATCACAACTTTTTCCTATGTACTGTTTCGATACTAAAAACAAATAAAAATCACTAGTTTTTGTTAGTAAAATATACATAAAATAGTTTTAAAAAAACTTTTTAAATTCAGCTAAGATTAATTGAAGTGTTTTACAGTTATTTAATTCTCCTCTTTACTTCTGTGGCTCCACGGGTTTGATCTTAATGTGAATTCCATTAAGTGAGCGCAGAACCAGTCGAGGAATTATCTTGGGCTTCAAACTGGGATCTTCTATCAGCTGGTATTTCTTTAGCGTCATGGCGATCACAACCTTCATCTCATTCATTGCAAAATTCTGCCCAATGCAGTTTCTGGGAAGACATGACACGCAGAAAATATTGGAATACATCAAAGTAATGAATTAATTCAATTAAATTATGCAATAAGTACATCATGTAAATCATTTATAGTAAAAAAAACAAAAACTTTTGGATAAAATTCAGTTGTATAGGGTAGGGTATAGAGTATATATTTTTAATGTGTGTGAGTTTGTTCAAACCTCGCCCCAGCTGAGAAAGGCACAAAAGCATGAGGTGATCTCTTGGAAACATTTTCAGGGAGAAAACGAAGCGGGTCAAAAACCTAGAAGCAGACAGGATGAGTCAATGCCACATTATCTAATCTGCACAAGTGAGAATTAACCGTCGGTGTTGTACGGCAAAATTCACAGAAAGGACATAACCCAGCTCTGATCTACATACTGGTTTATATCTTTATGTAGATCGATTTGATAGGAACTTCTGGCTTTTCTGTGTTAAGCGACATTGTTAGAACTACTAATATCTAAAGCATTTTACATATAACAATGATGACGATAATTTATAGTAAGAAAGTAGAGTTCCCTCGCTATATCGCAGTTTTGCAGATATTTTTTTATGTTTGAATTACTCATTGTTTTGCAGTTAACAATAGTAGAAAAGGAGAAGTTGATTAGTTGCGGATTTATTGCGTAATTCAATTTTAGTTTTGAGACAAAGTTGAGCGACAAATAGGCCAGTATGAGAACTTCTATGCTGCCACTGAACGTACCACGGCCGCTCCGACAGCGGTTCTTCTATAACTCTCTGTTTGGATAATGTAGGTGTTGGGAGAAGCCCTAAAGGGGTACGGATTCAGCCTTAGAACGTAACCTCTGCGATAAACGAGGGAACACGTGTCCTTCAAATGAAGTTACTTCTGCTTACTTCAGGATTTTCCCAGACGGAAGCATTTCTGTGAATTCCAAAAACACTTGTTCCAACTTTAAAACCTACAAAACATAAAAAAATATTAGTGAGTTAAGATTAAAAATGAACATAGACCAGATGATGGGAAAATTGTTTGGAGACATGCATAAAATTGTGCTAGACTAAAGAGCTACTGGATTCCTAAACAGGTAACTAGACTTCACAGGACAAGTCTAGTCATGATAATGATGTTCAGTCATGTAAAATATTCAGAGCACTGCATGAAATACATTTGACTAATAGGAGGTGTGCTGCAAATCGTGCAAAAGAGCAAAAAAATGTTTTTTCAGCACAAAACCATGGTTAAAATGTAATTTCCCTCCATTCTGTCAAAAGCTTCATAAACTTTTTTTGTCATTAAAGTCATAACTGTAGATTTTAGACCTGCTGGTAACGTCCTCCCATCAAAAAAGGTGATGGGTTTGGTGAGTATCCTCGATATTCCAGGCACAGGCGGGTAAAGTCGCAGCGATTCTTTTATGCACATTGTTGTGTACGGAATTTTGCTCAGATCCTCCCTGAATACAGAAAGAAGATATTAGTGTTTGAGAGATTTGTTTGGTTTACAGCTCACCCCCTGAAATGAGGCCAACATTCAGGCCTAACGACTGAATCAAATCACCATTCCATGGCGTCTCTGCCGTCCAGGGCCTCCATCACCTCGTTTCTGCACTTCTTCTGGTGCTCTGGATGACAGGCCAGACAGTACAGGATGAAGGAGACGCCGCTGGCCGTGGTGTCGTGGCCCTCAAACATAAAGGTGTCCACTTCTGCTCGTATATCTTCATCTGACAGACCTTGCTGGTTCTCATCCTGATGGATTAAAAGACCCAAAGCTCAATCCACGTGTTTGCACGATTAAGATCGACACCTTTCATATACGACATGAATGAAACCTTGTGGTTGAAGTAGATGCATTCTGGGTAATTATAAAAAGAAAAGATTGAATCTGTTAGAAAAGTACTTCAGATGTGGGGGTAATCCTAAAGCTACATTTGACAGTGTAATGTTTCACTCAGGTTTACCGTCGTCTGCTTGCTTAAGAGCGCTGAAGTAATTGCAAGTTAGCAGAAAACATTAACAGCGCAGGATGTGAACTTTTGGCTGAGCCTGTTTGTCAGGGATGTGTGCGCCCTCTTATCTTTATGTGTTCAAATCTCGTAAAATGATTTGAACTTTTTCCCCACCAAGTTAGACTGACAGTTCTTTAAAGACCCACTCCGGTGAAAATTGTGTTTTTATTATGTTCTTGTGACATTTTTCTGATGGTGGAGGGCATGTATAAACAAAATTAAGCTTGAAATTGCATTTCTGAGTATTTCTTAATTTAAATCGTTGTGAATGAAGAGCAGATGAAAAATGCAGTTTGAAAAATAACTTATTTGTGATGAAGAAAATATTCTGGATGGGCCACAAGACCCCTGCTTCACTCCATTCTGATACATCCACTTATATGTCTTTGTTTTCCTCATTCGGCAAAATGGGTGTAAACAAAGAACTCTCTGCAATCAGGGAGGGGAACCGGGGTTGCCCCGCTAACGGCCAACTCTGAGGCTAACTTCTAATGAACTATATCAGAATGTCCTATAAATGACTTTTTAAAATCAAAATTAAAAGACCACTAGGGGTGCTTTTAAAATTTTTCAAAAGATGATTAAGTTAGGGATGAACCAACATCTCT